>NC_068440.1:47620816-47920816 GCF_023373465.1 Oncorhynchus keta | reverse complement strand
TGGTCATTCCCTAGTTAATACCTACATTACTGGGTAAAGGGAGGATGGAATAGCATATGTTTCTGTAAGTATTGTTTTAATGAGAGCTACTACTACTAATACTGCTAATTCTACTACTACTACTACTGCTAATACTACTACTACTACTACTACTACTACTGCTGCTGCTACTGCTACTACTACTACTGTTGCTGCTACTGCTACTACTACACCAACGACAACAACTGCTGCTGCTACTACTACTACTATTGCTGCTACTACTACTACTGTTGCTGCTACTACTACTACTACTACTACCACTACTGTTGCTGCTACTGCTACTACTGTTGCTTCTACTACTTCTACTACTACTACAACTGTTGCTGCTACTATTAATACCACTACTGTTGCTACTACTACTACTGTTGCTTCTACTACTTCTACTACTACTACTACTGTTGTTACTACTACAACTGTTGCTGCTACTACTACTACTACCACTACTACTGTTGCTGCTACTACTACTACTACAACTGTTGCTGCTACTACTACTACTGTTGCTACTACTACTACTACTACTACTACTACTACTACTACTACTACTACTACTGTTACTACTACTACTACTGCTGCTACTACTACTACTACTATTGCTACTACTACTACTACTGTTGCTTTTACTACTTCTACTACTACTACTACTGTTGCTACTACTACTACTACTGTTGCTACTACTACTTATACTATTACTACTACTACTACTACTACTACTACTACTGTTGCGACTACTACTACGACTACTACTACTACTACTACTACTGTTGCTACTACTACTACTACTACTACTACTACTACTACTACTACTACTGTTACTACTACTACTACTGCTGCTACTACTACTACTACTATTGCTACTACTACTACTACTGTTGCTTTTACTACTTCTACTACTACTACTACTGTTGCTACTACTACTACTACTGTTGCTACTACTACTTCTACTATTACTACTACTACTACTACTACTACTACCGTTACTACTACTACTACTACTACTACTACCTCTACTACTACTGCTACTTCGACTTATACTACTACTTATACCACTACTACTTATACTACTTCTACTACTACTGTTGCTACTAGTACTTCTACTACTGCTGTCAATTTTTCCTATATATATATATATATATATCAACTCCTCCGTACAACAAGCCAGCTACAGTACATGTGTTGCCATCAGCATTGTGTCTTCTACCTTTTACACCAGAAACCAACCAACAGCAACTTATTTTTCTCTTTTTTTTATATTCACAAAATAGAATTAACATGCAGGTCAGCCATCGAGAATTGGAGCGCTGCGATTCTTGAGCTTGGACGCTGCTATTGGACTGGGCGCAATACGAGCACAACACAGCAGCGAAGCAGCTTTAGTTTATTTCAAAGCAAGCGTTCTCTCAATGGCTGATGGATAATGGCTGATGGATAATGGCTGATGGCTAATGACTGATGGCTTTAGTGTAGCAGGGCCGTGTCTTGGTATTCGCTAAAGCCTTTTTTGGAGACTTTAGAAATGAGATGTTTGTGCTCTTTTTTTATGTTCCTTTTTTTTGCTTGTAGCTTTTTGCTCTTGTTAGGACGGATAACATTTTATTTTTATATATTTTTCAGTTTTAAGGAGGTTTGCATGTTACAATTTACGTGAGCAAATTCGGTGCCTAATGGTTGTGTGTTGAGCAGGCATAGGAAACCACTCTACGCCCCACCTTTGATGTGCCTCTACTGATGGTGCTTTCTTCAGTGGTCTGACTCTGTTTATTCGTACGGTGCTGTATATGTATTTAATATATTATGCACATATCCTACCCAATGGGTAGAAACCACAAGAGAACGTTGTTAATACAGTAATATAATGTGTATAGATGATAATATTAAAAATAACATTTAACACGGCAAGAGGGCATCAGTTTTTTTGTGAATGCCTCAAATGTGCTTTGTCTTTTTGTAGAACAGAGGAAATAAAACATGCTACAGTTATGATGGTCACATAATGACAGAAAAATACTCCTTATATAATCTGCTACAAAGGAAATGTGTTATGCTCTAGAATCTAATGTTCTGGGTATAGAACCATTCTATACTCCAGTCGTCCTTAACCTTTATGGGTTACTGTACCAAGTACATGTTCTCATCTCATGAGTCTTCTCCAGTACCCTCTGTCGATAAAGTTAGAATTTCAAACTGTTTGGGTATAGACCTGGAAAGTATGACAGAACTTTGCAGGCTATCTCTGCAGTAGATTGCAACTCCTCCCCCTTTGGCAGTTCTATCTTGACGGAAAATGTTGTAGCTGGGTATGGAAATCTCAGATATCCCTGTGAGATGAGAACATGGGATATCCCTCAGATATCCCTTTATATCCCTGTGCGATTGTTGAAAGTATGGCATTTGGCAAAAGCGAGGGTACAATATGAGCATAATACCGAGTATGAAACCCCAAAATTCTACCGTTTCCTCAGAAAAACTGATAATACTTTCATAATTCTTCGCATTTCACTCACGCTCAGTGGCTGATGGTGCTGCTGAATTTGGATCCATACTTCGGGTTGTGTGTCATCGGGAATAGGGTTGTCCTCTCCTAGTACTATTTGTCCAAGATAATATGTAACCATGTTTGTTCATACTGGGCGCACATCTCTATTATTACCTGGATAATGCTGATCCACTATCCAAGAGAGGGGTATAATGGTGGCCCTGTTTTATCTTATAGCGAAGTCTCCAGATATATAGATATATTCTCTTGTCTACCCCTTTATGGATCAATAAACATATAAGACTCCAACCGTCTGCATCTGGGTCTCGCCTTGTGCCCTGATAATTATTTGTTTTTGTCTATCCTCAAGGGCTCTAATTCTTGGTTTAGTTTTTGACTATTTTCTAGTACACTAGCCAATTCCTGCTGCTGTTCATTTTTTAAAAACATTTTTATTTCACCTTTATTTAACCAGGTAGGCTCGTTGAGAACACCTTTATTTAACCAGGTAGGCCAGTTGAGAACACCTTTATTTAACCAGGTAGGCCAGTTGAGAACACCTTTATTTAACCAGGTAGGCCAGTTGAGAACACCTTTATTTAACCAGGTAGGCCAGTTGAGAACACCTTTATTTAACCAGGTAGGCCAGTTGAGAACACCTTTATTTAACCAGGTAGGCCAGTTGAGAACACCTTTATTTAACCAGGTAGGCTAGTTGAGAACACCTTTATTTAACCAGGTAGGCTAGTTGAGAACACCTTTATTTAACCAGGTAGGCTAGTTGAGAACACCTTTATTTAACCAGGTAGGCTAGTTGAGAACACCTTTATTTAACCATGTAGGCTAGTTGAGAACACCTTTATTTAACCAGGTAGGCTAGTTGAGAACACCTTTATTTAACCAGGTAGGCTAGTTGAGAACACCTTTATTTAACCAGGTAGGCTAGTTGAGAACACCTTTATTTAACCAGGTAGGCTACATTTAAGTCATTTAGCGGACGCTCTTATCCAGAGCGACTTACAAATTGGTGCATACACCTTATGACAACCAGTGGAACAGCCACTTGCATCTAAATCTTGTTGGGGGAGAAGGATTACCTACCCTTACTTACCCTATCCTAGGTATTCCTTGAAGAGGTGGGGTTTCAGGTGTCTCCGGAAGGTGGTGATTGACTCCGCTGTCCTGGCGTCGTGAGGGAGTTTGTTCCACCATTGGGGGCCAGAGCAGCGAACAGTTTTGACTGGGCTGAGCGGGAACTGTACTTCCTCAGTGGTAGGGAGGCGAGCAGGCCAGAGGTGGATGAACGCAGTGCCCTTGTTTGGGTGTAGGGCCTGATCAGAGCCTGGAGGTACTGAGGTGCCGTTCCCCTCACAGCTCCGTGGCGAGCACCATGGTCTTGTAGCGGATGCGAGCTTCAACTGGAAGCCAGTGGAGAGAGCGGAGGAGCGGGGTGACGTGAGAGAACTTGGGAAGGTTGAACACCAGACGGGCTGCGGCGTTCTGGATGAGTTGTAGGGGTTTAATGGCACAGGCAGGGAGCCCAGCCAACAGCGAGTTGCAGTAATCAAGACGGGAGATGACAAGTGCCTGGATTAGGACCTGCGCCGCTTCCTGTGTGAGGCTAGTTGAGAACAAGTTCTCATTTGCAACTGCGACCTGGCCAAGATAAAGCATAGCAGTGTGAACGGACAACACAGAGTTACACATGGAGTAAACAATTAACAGGTCAATAACACAGTAGAAAAAAAGGAGTCTATATACATTGTGTGCAAAAGGCATGAGGAGGTAGGCAAATAATTACAATTTTGCAGATTAACACTGGAGTGATAAATGATCAGATGGTCATGTACAGGTAGAGATATTGGTGTGCAAAAGAGCAGAAAAGTAAATAAATAAAAACAGTATGGGGATGAGGTAGGTAAAAATGGGTGGGCTATTTACCGATAGACTATGTACGGCTGCAGCGATCGGTTAGCTGCTCAGATAGCTGATGTTTGAAGTTGGTAAGGGAGATAAAAGTCTCCAACTTCAGCGATTTTTGCAATTCGTTCCAGTCACAGGCAGCAGAGAACTGGAACGAAAGGCGGCCAAATGAGGTGTTGGCTTTAGGGATTATCAGTGAGATACACCTGCTGGAGCGCGTGCTACGGATGGGTGTTGCCATCGTGACCAGTGAACTGAGAACTCATCTAATCTATGCGCATGACCTTCGGATATGCCTAGTTTTTTCTTTGTCGTCTCGTTCTTGTCTACTGCCTGCTCTATTTCACCCCGCAGGTCTCTATTTTTCACATCTTTATCTGCTGCTGATAAAATCCCATGGATAGGATCGTGGTCTGGACCGTTCTCTGATTTCAGTGTTCCACACTATGATTGCATCCATACACTCTTGGCTGGTTTTCAACTTTCCTTCGACGGGATAATGTGTACCAATTTTGTCAAATTTGCCTAATTTTCCTCAACATTTATCTGGTTCTTGGAGTAGGTCATATATATTTTTTTGCCTCTAGTGCTTTTGTAACTTTTTCCCTTCTACCCCTCCCACTCGGAGTCTCCTCCCACTCCGTGAGTCTCCTGGCCATATAAGCCATTTAAGTTATTATAGACTCTGCGGCCCCCTGACGGCGTTAACTTCTTGCGGCGAGCCATCCCGGATCCGGGATCGTGAATACAGCCTCAAGCTCAGTACCATAACGCAACGTTAACTATTCATGAAAATCGCAAATAAAATGAAATCAATATGCTTGCTCTCAAGCTTAGCCTTTTGTTAACAACACTGTCATCTCAGATTTTCAAAAATATGCTTCTCAACCATAGCAAAACTAGCATTTGTGTAACAGTATTGATAGCTATTGATAGCTAGCATTAGCATTTAGCGTTAGCATTCAGCAGGCAACCATTCAAAGAAAATCATTTACCTTTGAAGAACTTCTGATGTTTTCAATGAGGAGACTCTCAGTTAGATAGCAAATGTTCAGTTTTTCCTGAAAGATTATTTGTTTAGGAGAAATCGCTCCATTTTGTGCGTCACGTTTAGCTACTAAAAAACCTGTATCCAGGATTGTGTAAATCTATCCGCAAGCTCATTAGCATAACACAACGTTAACTATTCATGAAAATCGCAAATGAAATGAAATCAATATGCTAGCTCTCAAGCTCAGCCTTTTTGTTAACAACACTGTCAAAAAACTAGCATTTAGCATTTAGCGTTAGCATTTAGCATTAGCATTTAGCGTTAGCATCAGCAGGCAACATTTTCACAAAAACCAGAAAAACATTCAAGATTATTTGTGCAGGAGAAATCGGTCCGTTTTCTGCGTCATGTTTGGCTACCAAAAAAAAACGAAAATTCAGTTATAAAAACGCCAAACTTTTTCCAAAATAACTCCATAATATCGACTGAAACATGGCAAACGTTGTTTAGAATCAATCCTAAAGGTGTTTTTCTACATATCTCTTCAAAGATATATCGTTCGTGGAAGTGTGCTTTCCCCTCTGAATCCCATGGGAAAATGCTTGCAGTGAAAATTATCACCAATTTAGACAAAGGACACCGGGCGGACCTCTGGCAAATGTAGTCTCTTATGGCCAATCTTCCAATGATATGCCTACAAATATGTCACAATGCTGCAGACACCTTGGACGAACGGCAGAGAGCATGGCACATTCACAGCCATATAAGGAGACGATGGAAAAACGATGGAAAAAGAGAGCCTCAAAAATTCTGCTCATTTCCTGTTTGAAGTTTCATCTTGGTTTCGCCTGTAGCATGAGTTCTGTGGCACTCACAGATAATATCTTTGCAGTTTTGAAAACGGCAGAGTGTTTTCTTTCCAAAGCTGCCAATTATATGCATAGTCGAGCATCTTTTCGTGACAAAATATTGCACTTAAAACGGTAAAGTCTTTTTTATCCAATAATGAAATAGCGCCCCCATAGCTTCAACTGGTTAAGTAGTAACAGCTTAGGCTACCAATAATTTGTTCACTCTTCTGTATACTTTTGGTGTTGGACGACACTGTTTCTGTCAATTCCCCACAGGTAATTGTGTATGATCAATGTGTAGCATGGGAAGGGGTTTTAGTCCAATTTCTTGACTAAAATACCATTGTTCCCAACAACCCACCTGATCAGCCACAGTTCGCCGCCCCAATAGGGCATAAACCAACCTCTCTTTAGTGCTACTGCTACTACACACAAATCATGTTCAAACGTTCATACACTCACATCCTACGGATGTACACACACATCCTACGGATGTACATACACATCCTTTCCTATATATTCATTCTACGGGTGTACACATCCTATCCTATATATTCATCCTACGGATGTACACATCCTATCCTATATATTCATCCTACGGCTTCCTGGCTACTGTGGCTGGGACTTTCGTCCCTCTTACAGGCCTCGCAGGGGAATAGTACCTCTAGGGACCTATCCTTACGGAACCTGCCCTAAACCATATGTTTCTATGGATCTCGCAGAGGAACACCTCCACTCGGGACTTATCCTTACGGAACCTGCCCTAAACCATATATTTATATGGATCTCGCAGAGGAACACCTCCACTCGGGACTTATCCTAATGGAACCTACCCTAAACCATATGTCCTAACACAAAGGAACTACTGAATAAGCTTAGGCTTTCTAGCTCCGTATCCTATTATTGTTCAGCCTACTATTCTCATCTCCCTAAGATATCAGAATGAGTGGTAACAGGTGTAGGAACTGTGCCTGCCTTGTTTTTGTGCCGGCTCCTGCTCTAATGATTCAGACTGTCCAGGTCGACAAAAAAAATCATTGTGAATCCTGCCGACAACGCCAACTGTTCGTTTTTCACTCTGTTTGTCAGAACCTAATGGACAACTAGTTAAAGCTCAAACCAAGTTTATTCACCCACTGGGTCAAACAGCTGCAAAGACAAAGACATGTTTCCCCCAGCACAAGTATTTATACCCGCCTATTAGGTGGAGTCTCCTCCTTGCACATCTAGGCAGGAAGTTAAGTGATGTGTGTAATAAAAGGGTTCCTTGTCACTTTACCTGACCTCGGCCCACATTCCTCAGTCCTCTCTAATCCACGGCTATACAACCTTATCAGTGATGGCCTTTTTCCTAACTCAGTAACTTCCATAACCCTAGTTCTTATCCTCAGTCCATTGACCCCACAATATACATTCTTTATACATGTAATTATTAAGTGCAAAAGTGGCCATATGAACATATATTTAATCATATTCAGGAATTAACATATATCTACTCTGGTTTCTTTCTGAAAAACACTTGGTCTTTGGTCTCCTGGAGTTTCTCTGCCAACTTGTCCTTGTTGTCCCCAATCCTCCCCGACCGATGAGCTCTTCCATCTTCTCAGACAACCCGTCCTTGGTTTCAATCCATCTTCTCAGAGAGGCGTTCCTTGGTCTCCTCCATCTTGTCCTGCAGATACTCCTTAATGGGCAGTGGGGTGGTCATTTGGCTGTGTTTATGGAGGTACCTGATCGAGAATGACGTCCCCCTTATTGCCACCTCAGCCATGTACACTGTGACAATCAGACAATAAACATGAGTATTGTGGTTAGTGTTATTGTGATTACTATGATGTGTTAATATTGTGGTGATTTAGCTCTGGACATCGTTTTCAATACAAAAACACTCAAAGGAATTGCCATAGTATGAGAATCCAATCACAAACAATTGCTGTCCAAACGTGAAATGAGATATGAGCATTCAGTGCATAGCAACTCTGGGAATGCTCCAACAGTTTAACAAGCTCCTGCGGGAGTCCAACATAATCCAGAAACAGAACAACATTTACACCCCTAAATGGTTAATTTTCTATTACATCAAGTCAGTCAAGTGTCAACAACTAAACGAATGACCATCACTCTGCCCATCCTAGTCTGAGCCTAATTAAAGACGGCTTATTGTCAACTCTCACTGTCAGGCCAGGCCAGACAGACACAACCCTGATTGTTTAATCAGAATACTGTACATCTCAATGAGACTCAGTGGTGTCTGTGTCATTCAGTAACCTCAGGTTGACCGAGGGATGGAGAAAAGCCCATATGGAGAGGAGTAACAGAAACAGCATCAGAGAAACATCTCACATTGTACATGAATGTTTATGGGTTTGTCTTTGTCCCTTCCTATATATATGCCATTTGTGCATACATTCTACATATGGGTGGTCCCGGGAATCGAACCCACTACCCTGGCGTTACAAGCGCCATGCTCTACCAACTGAGCCACAGAAGGACTGGACTTCCTCTCATTTCAGTTTGCTAAATAATGTCTTGATACAATATTATTACTTTTAACTTTCTGCATAGTAAAAAACTGTTGTAATTGAATAACTAATTCCTTACTATTTATTTCATGCTGCATTTTTGTGATACAGATACTTTTGCTCCCTTGCAAAAGAGACATTGGGACTTCCCTGCATAGATACACATGAAATAAAAACTTGCTGCATGGCAGCATAGTAAAATCAAATCAAATCAAATCAAATTTATTTATATAGCCCTTCGTACATCAGCTGATATCTCAAAGTGCTGTACAGAAACCCAGCCTAAAACCCCAAACAGCAAACAATGCAGGTGTAAAAGCACGGAGAGCGTACAGGTCGCAGTGGTGGGTAGTGTATGGGTTTTGGAGACAAAACGAATGGCACTGGGATAGACTGCATCCAATTTGTTGAGTAGAGGGTAAAATGTCCCAAACCACATGGAGGAGGTGATGAGGTGAAGGGGGATCATGACCTTCCTATTCTGCTTTAGAGTCCTCCTGAACCACATTACTGTGGAGCCGTATTCATCGACCTGGCCAAGGCTTTCGACTCTGTCAAACACCGCATTCTTATTGGCAGACCTGACAGCCTTGGTTTCTCAAATGACTGCCTCGCCTAGTTCACCAACTACTTCTCTGATAGAGTTCAGTGTGTCAAATCAGAGGGCCTGTTGTCCGGACCTCTGGCAGTCTCTATGGGGGTGCTACAGGGTTAACTTCTCGGGTCGACTCTCTTCTCTGTGTACATCAATGATGTCGCTCTTGCTGGTGATTGTCTGATCCACCTCTATACCTCTATACTTCTGGCCCCTCTTTGGACACTGTGTTAATTAACCTCCAGACGAGCTTCAATGCCATACAACTCTCCTTCTGTGGCCTCCAACTGATTTTAAATGCAAGTAAAACTAAATGCATGCTATTCAATCAATCACTGCCCGCACCTGCCCGCCCGTCCAGCATCACTACTCTGGACGGCTCTGACTTGGACAACTACAAATACCAGGGTGTCTGGTTAAACTGTAAACTCTCCTTCCAGACTCATATTAAGCATCTCCAATCCAAAATTACATTTAATATCGGCTTCCTATATCACAAAAAAGCCTCCTTAACTCATGCTGTCAAACATACCCTCGTAAAACTTACCATCCTACCGATCCTCGACTTCGGCGATGTCATCTATAAAATAGCCTCCAATACTCTACTCAACAAATTGGATGCAGTCTATCCCAGTGCCATCCGTTTTGTCTCCAAAACCCATACACTACCCACCACTGCGACCTGTACGCTCTCGTTGGTTGGCCCTCGCTTCATACTCGTCGCCAAACCCACTGGCTACAGGTTATCTACAAGTCTTTGCTAGGTAAAGCCCCGCCTTATCTCAGCTCACTGGTCACCATAGCAGCACCCACTCATAGCACGCGCTCCAGCAAGTATATCTCACTGGTCATCCCCAAAGCCAATTCCTCCTTTTGTCGCCTTTCCTTACCAGTCTCTGCTGCCAATGACTGGAACGAACAGCAAAAATCACTGAAGCTGGAGACTCTTACCTCCCTCACTAGCTTTAAGTACCAGTTGTCAGAGCAGCTCACAGATCACTGCACCTGTACATAGCCCACTGTATACAGCCCATCTATCTACCTCATTCCCATACTGTATTTATTTATTTATCTTGCTCCGTTGCACCCCA
This sequence comes from Oncorhynchus keta, assembly GCF_023373465.1. NCBI lineage: Eukaryota > Metazoa > Chordata > Actinopteri > Salmoniformes > Salmonidae > Oncorhynchus > Oncorhynchus keta. Next base: position 47,910,331 of record NC_068440.1, on the reverse strand, counting down.
GTATCTCCACTTGCACATTCATCATCTGCACATCTACCATTCCAGTGGTTAATTGCTATATTGTAATTACTTTGCCACCATGGCCTATTTATTGCCTTAACTCCCTTATGTTACCTCATTTGCACTCACTGTATATAGACTTATATATATAGACTGTATATAGACTCCCAGGTAGCTGGGCCCAGAAGCATAGAGTGCATGGCAGCTGGTTGCCACAAGGTTCTCTGGTTAAAGAGACACTGCAGCTTCTTCCTACTGCTGCCTAGTCCACCCGCTGGTTAATACACAAAACAAACCAAAGCATGATTTTCATTAATAGTTTAAGAAAAGTAGGCAAATACCTGTGCACAGTACACAGTCTCTCACTTTCCATTTTAGCTAATGTTGGTAGCTACCGTTATTTAGCCGGTTAGGGGTTAAAGGAGTCAGCATGCTTCAGTTCAGCTGTTCAGCTAGGCGAACCGAGCGAGTGTATTCACATACTCCCAGTCCTGTACACTACTGGCAAAACTGTGCAGTGAAACACAACAAGGAAAATGGTGACTAGGGGACCGTTGGGTGGCGCGAAGAGAGAGAGGAGGTGAAAAAGTTCAGCAATTCCCAACTTTGTGCAAATCACCAGCGGCGAATCATATCGAGTGGTTCTCATGATGAACCCAACGCTGGAGACTTTATTCAGCAATGATGGCTGACAAAAATACTGGGATGGAGGCAAATGTAAGTAATTATAATGTCATAACGAGTCATGCAGAAACATTAGAGTTGAGAGGAATATGTTAGTTCATGTAGAGACAAATGACTATACATATTTTTTGTCATAAAGTTAATTTACAAAAATTTATATTTAGCAAGCTAGCTGACAAGCTAACATTAGCGAGCTAGCTAGCTTTATGGGCATTGTGACATGAATATGAAATTGTTATTGAGGATGTTAAATGTTTTAGGGACTCTTGAGAAAACCAGCAAACCAGGCTGTCGTCTTGTGAAACAGTGGTGCCGTTCTTCTGGATCGGACCATCCCTGGCTGGATTTCCATTTCTGTGGTTGCCGTTGGAGAATCAGATAAGACGCTGCTGGTGCAGTTTATGGCGATATCACATTTCGTCACAAGAGGGCACTACTACAACATTTTATTATCGAAATGTATGATTTCTCTGATTGAGACTTTCTATATTGATTGGGACTTTCTCTTCACAGATAAGCAATATAACTTTTGTGTTACTTGTTTATTTGCAATTCTAACGTGTATCTGATATAACTAAGGTAAGTTTTACCAGTGTACTAGATATAGGTTAGATTTTGATGTGAGGTTAAAAAATATACATTTTGCTATTTGCATTTTAATTTTAGTGTGTTGATTTCCCATTATTAAGATGTAATGTGTTGGGAGAGGTAGGGGTTTCCTGTCATTTAATCTGTTACCATCTGTTGGTAGGGGTTCAGCCAAAATTCCAGTTACTTCTACACCTATGCCCAAACTGGAGGGTTTTGGATGTTTTGATGTGTATGAAAGAGGTTTGCCAAATACAGGGAGTGGGGAGGTCTCCATGGATTTCATAGCAGACATAGTACAGCAGATTGGTCATTCCATTGGGGAGAACATTGCCTCCTGTTTGGAGTCAAAGGCAATTGTTGGACATGTTGGGGACAATGTTATGGGGAGTGTATGCAGCTCGAGGGGTGTGGATGTGTCAGGCCTGAACCTGGTATTGAAGTCTGATATCAGGGAACCGGTGTATTTTCGGGGGGATGGCTCTGGAAAGTGCACAGTGCATGAGTGGGAGGATATGGTCATGGTTTACATGCGTAAGAGGGGCGTATCTGTGATGGACCTAGCAGTTGAAGTTATCGGTTGGCTTATGGGAAGGGCCCGCGATGTTGTTAAAGTTGGCATACGCAGCAATCCCTCTGTTGATTTATCTAAAGGCCCGAGTCCCATCTTTGACATACCTGTATTGAAACAACATTTTAGTGACACTGCTTTTTCAAGCATGCCCCTTGCTGACTTTTATGCCACATTACCTCTGACTGATGAACAACCATTGGCTCAGACTAAACAGGGCTATGGAGGTTGCTGAAGAGACTTGAGTGTTGAAGACCCATCTCGTGAGCTCACAGTCATGTTCATCAGACATTGCCCTAATGCTGAACTGTCGCTTATCTTTAAGTACAAGCCATTACAGCAATGGACCGCTGCAGATGTTCATGAGAGGCTGGATGAATACAGGAGGGAGCGGAGGTACTCTCACTTATCTAAGTTGACCCCAGACATCACAACAATGAAGCAGGAAGTTGGTGCTGTCATGCCGATCACCATGCCTGCTGTGAGAACCCACATGGAAGTACCCAATACGTTGCCTTACCCAGCCCAGACTATTCAGGGCTCAGCTGAGCCCATGGAACGTATCCTTGCCACGTATCCTTGCCACAACTTGCAGGCTTGTTTTCGAATTGCTGTGCGTTTTGTTGCCAACCTATTTTGCTACCTGACAACTTTACGGGTTTCACTTTTTAATTACCGTTCATATATTTATTTTTTCCTCAACTTTTTCACTCCGGACGCTTTATCTGGACACGATTCGTCAGGACCTCCAACAGCCGAAGCTAAGTAGTAACATTAACATGATGCCTTCTAATTGCAGCCGCTGTGCTCGCCTTACGGCGAGGATAGCTGTACTGCAAGCCCAGCTTCAGACGCAATCGTTAGGCAAGGGTAATTTCAGTGTAGGAAAGGATGAAACAGCGTCTGTGCCACCAGTAAGTACAGATAGTAGTATAAATCCCTGGCACAGTCCCCGCAGCCGGACAACTTTCTCACGGTTTCTGGAAGGAAATGCTGTAGGAACGCTCAACCGGTGTCGCTCATTCAGCAGACAGAAACTTTCAACCGGTTTTCCCCATTAAGCAGCGGGTCGGTGTCAGAGGCCGAGTCTTCTCTGGTCTCTACTCCTCCCGTTACGGGGTCTGAGACGCCGAAGCTTCCCACCATTAGCTCTGACAAATTGAAAACTCTAGTCATTGGCGACTCCATTACCCGCAGTATTAGACTTAAAGCGAATCATCCAGCGATCATACACTGTTTACCCGGGGGCAGGGCTACCGACGTTAAGGCTAATCTGAAGATGGTGCTGGCTAAAGCTAAAACTGGCGAGTGTAGAGAGTATAGAGATATTGTTATCCACGTCGGCACCAACGATGTTTCTCACTGAGTTCCCTGAATTCCTATCAGACCTTGTAGTCATTGCAGATAATATTCTAATCTTTGGTGACTTTAATATTCACATGGAAAAGTCCACAGACCCACTCCAAAAGGCTTTTGGAGCCATCATCGACTCAGTGGGTTTTGTCCAACATGTCTCTGGACCCATTCACTGTCACAGTCATACGCTGGACCTAGTTTTGTCCCATGGAATAAATGTTGTGGATCTTAATGTTTTTCCTCATAATCCTGGACTATCGGACCACCATTTTATTACGTTTGCAATTGCAACAAATAATCTGCTCAGACCCCAACCAAGGAACATCAAAAGTCGTGCTATAAATTCACAGACAACACAAAGATTCCTTGATGCCCTTCCAGACTCCCTCTGCCTACCCAAGGACGCCAGAGGACAAAAATCCGTTAACCACCTAACTGAGGATCTCAATTTAACCTTGCGCAATACCCTAGATGCAGTTGCACCCCTAAAAACTAAAAAATGTCTCATAAGAAACTAGCTCCCTGGTACACAGAAAATACCCGAGCTCTGAAGCAAGCTTCCAGAAAATTGGAACGGAAATGGCGCCACACCAAACTGGAAGTCTTCCGACTAGCTTGGAAGGACGGTACCGTGCAGTACCGAAGAGCCCTTACTGCTGCTCGATCGTCCTATTTTTCTAACTTAATTGAGGAAAATAAGAACAATCCGAAATTCCTTTTGATACTGTGGCAAAGCTAACTAAAAAGCAGCATTCCCCAAGAGGATGACTTTCACTTTAGCAGTGATAAATTCATGAACTTCTTTGAGGAAAAGATTATGATTATTAGAAAGCAAATTACGGACTCCTCTTTAAACCTGCGTATTCCTCCAAACCTCAGTTGTCCTGAGTCTGCTCAACTCTGCCAGGACCTAGGATCAAGAGAGACGCTCAAGTGTTTTAGTACTATATCTCTTGACACAATGATGAAAATAATCATGGCCTCTAAACCTTCAAGCTGTATACTGGACCCTATTCCAACTAAACTACTGAAAGAGCTGCTTCCTGTGCTTGGCCCTCCTATGTTGAACATAATAAACGGCTCTCTATCCACTGGATGTGTACCAAACTCACTAAAAGTGGCAGTAATAAAGCCTCTCTTGAAAAAGCCAAACCTTGACCCAGAAAATATAAAAAACTATCGGCCTATATCGAATCTTCCATTCCTCTCAAAGATTTTAGAGAAGGCTGTTGCGCAGCAACTCACTGCCTTCCTGAAGACAAACAATGTATACGAAATGCTTCAGTCTGGTTTTAGACCCCATCATAGCACTGAGACGGCACTTGTGAAGGTGGTAAATGACATTTTAATGGCATCGGACCGAGGCTCTGCATCTGTCCTCGTGCTCCTAGACCTTAGTGCTGCTTTTGATACCATCGATCACCACATTCTTTTGGAGAGATTGGAAACCCAAATTGGTCTACACGGACATGTTCTGGCCTGGTTTAGGTCTTATCTGTCGGAAAGATATCAGTTTGTCTCTGTGAATGGTTTGTCCTCTGACAAATCAACTGTACATTTCGGTGTTCCTCAAGGTTCTGTTTTAGGACCACTATTGTTTTCACTATATATTTTACCTCTTGGGGATGTTATTCGAAAACATAATGTAAACTTTCACTGCTATGCGGATGACACACAGCTGTACATTTCAATGAAACATGGTGAAGCCCCAAAATTGCCCTCGCTAGAAGCATGTGTTTCAGACATAAGGAAGTGGATGGCTGCAAACTTTCTACTATTAAACTCGGACAAAACAGAGATGCTTGTTCTAGGTCCCAAGAAACAAAGAGATCTTCTGTTGAATCTGACAATTAATCTTAATGGTTGTACAGTCGTCTCAAATAAAACTGTGAAGGACCTCGGCGTTACTCTGGACCCTGATCTCTCTTTTGAAGAACATATCAAGACCATTTCGAGGACAGCTTTTTCCATCTACGTAACATTGCAAAAATCAGAAACTTTCTGTCCAAAAATGATGCAGAAAAATTAATCCATGCTTTTGTCACTTCTAGGTTAGACTACTGCAATGCTCTATTTTCCGGCTACCCGGATAAAGCACTAAATAAACTTCAGTTAGTGCTAAATACGGCTGCTAGAATCCTGACTAGAACCAAAAAATTTGATCATATTACTCCAGTGCTAGCCTCTCTACACTGGCTTCCTGTCAAAGCAAGGGCTGATTTCAAGGTTTTACTGCTAACCTACAAAGCATTACATGGGCTTGCTCCTACCTACCTCTCTGATTTGGTCCTGCCGTACATACCTACACGTACGCTACGGTCACAAGACGCAGGCCTCCTAATTGTCCCTAGAATTTCTAAGCAAACAGCTGGAGGCAGGGCTTTCTCCTATAGAGCTCCATTTTTATGGAACAGTCTGCCTACCCATGTCAGAGACGCAAACTCGGTCTCAACCTTTAAGTCTTTACTGAAGACTCATCTCTTCAGTGGGTCATATGATTGAGTGTAGTCTGGCCCAGGAGTGGGAAGGTGAACGGAAAGGCTCTGGAGCAACGAACCGCCCTTGCTGTCTCTGCCTGGCCGGTTCCCCTCTTTCCACTGGGATTCTCTGCCTCTAACCCTGTTACGGGGCTGAGTCACTGGCTTGCTGGGGCTCTCTCGTGCCGTCCCTGGGGGTGCGTCACCTGGGTGGGTTGATTCACTGTGGTCGGCCTGTCTGGGTTGCCCCCCTTGGGTTGTACCGTGTCAGAGATCTTTGTGGGCTATACTCGGCCTTGTCTCAGGATGGTAAGTTGGTGGTTGAAGATATCCCTCTAGTGGTGTGGGGGCTGTGCTTTGGCAAAGTGGGTGGGGTTATATCCTTCCTGTTTGGCCCTGTCCGGGGTGTCCTCGGATGGGGCCACAGTGTCTCCTGACCCCTCCTGTCTCAGCCTCCAGTATTTATGCTGCAGTAGTTTATGTGTCGGGGGCTAGGGTCAGTTTGTTTATCTGGAGTACTTCTCCTGTCCTATTCGGTGTCCTGTGTGAATCTAAGTGTGCGTTCTCTAATTCTCTCCTTCTCTCTTTCTTTCTCTCTCTCGGAGGACCTGAGCCCTAGGACCATGCCCCAGGACTACCTGACATGATGACTCCTTGCTGTCCCCAGTCCACCTGGCCATGCTGCTGCTCCAGTTTCAACTGGCCTGGGCCCTAGGACCATGTCCCAGGACTACCTGACATGAGGACTCCTTGCTGTCCCCAGTCCACCTGGCCATGCTCCTGCTCCAGTTTCAACTGTTCTGCCTTACTATTATTCAACCATGCTGGTCATTTATGAACATTTGAACATCTTGTCCACGTTCTGTTATAATCTCCACCCGGCACAGCCAGAAGAGGACTGGCCACCCCACATATGCTCTCTCTAATTCTCTCTTTCTTTCTCTCTCTCGGAGGACCTGAGCCCTAGGACCGTGCCCCAGGACTACCTGACATGATGGCTCCTTGCTGTCCCCAGTCCACCTGACTGTGCTGCTGCTCCAGTTTCAACTGTTCTGCCTTATTATTATTTGACCATGCTGGTCATTTATGAACATTTGAACATCTTGGTCATGTTCTGTTATAATCTCTACCCGGCACAGCCAGAAGAGGACTGGCCACCCCACATAGCCCGGTTCCTCTCTAGGTTTCTTCCTAGGTTTTGGCCTTTCTAGGGAGTTTTTCCTAGCCACCGTGCTTTTACACCTGCATTGTTTGCTGTTTGGGGTTTTAGGCTGGGTTTCTGTACAGCACTTTGAGATATCAGCTGATGTACGAAGGGCTATATAAATAAATTTGATTTGATTTGATTTGGAGCGTGTGCTGGAGCAGAGGCCACAACAGTCTAACCGTCAGTTCCATAAAGGGAATAGGAGCAAATTGAGGTCTAATGTGCCATGGGATGTGTGTGGGGATGCTGGACATGATACTTACTTTCACTGCAGGGCCAATCACCTCTGCTTTGGATAAGAGCGTCTGCTAAATGACTTAAATGTAAATGTAATGCTTTCTCTGTCATGTAGCTGGCCACGCACGCTCTCAGTGCCCCAAGGCAGCAACTTTGAGCACAGCTGGTGGAGTCCCTACAGTAATCACTGCTCAGCTCCGGGAAAACTAGTAGGCCTGCATGTAGAAGAGGAAAGTTTTGGGCCTTTTGTAGAGTCCCCATCAGTGAGAGCTGTTGATTTGGAGTCTGTATATAAAAGTGTTTGTGACGAAATGGAGACTGAGAAGAGTATCATAATGCAGAACACACAGAGACTTTCCCCGTATGATGATTTATTCTATGCCAAGGTGTTAATAGGAGGAGAAGTGGAAGTGAGAGCTATGCTTGACAGTGGGTCCATGGCTTGTACCTTGAGCTCTAGGGTCTTACCTGAACTGTTGCATGCTGGAGTGTTGAAAAGTCCATCATTGAGTCCTACAGAGGTAGTCTTGGTTGGTTGTGGTGGGTTGAAGACGAGGCCTTTGGGAGTATGTGAGCTGGAGATGGAGGTGTACGGATGTAGAGTTGCTGTGCCTACACTGGTGGTTGAGGGCCAGAATGATGACCTCATCTTGGGCAGCAATCTCCTAAAGCACTTAATTCGCCACCTGCAGACTAATGGAGATCTCTGGAAGAGTTATACTCCTGTGTGTGACTGGGGTGAGGAGAGCAAGCTAATCAACATGATGGCTAATGTGGAGAGATGGAGAGACAGGGAAGTACCTGACAAAGTTGGAACTGTGAGACTAAAAGGGGCTGTGACTCTAGAGCCTATGGATGAGCACTTAGTCTGGGGCAGACTACAAAACACTCAGAATCTATTAGCAGGCAGTGCTGTTCTCATTGAGCCCAGCAGTTCAAGGTCAACACCAAGGTCAATCCTGGTATGGAGGACAATAGCTCTATTGCAGGGGGGAGGGGGGCTCCCTGTTAGAGTGATAAACCCTTCTCAGGAGACAGTGACATTGAGACGAAATTCCACTCTAGCCGATGTCTTTCCTTGCATGGCTCTAGAGGACTTTGACTGTTAATGTGTGAAGGATGATTCATCAGCAGCTTTCCAGCAGCAAGTGCAGAGAATGGCTGATATACTATATATATGAGTGACTGCCAAGATGACTTAGGTTTGACTGATAATGACGTCGACTCCTGTCAAGTGTCTCCTGCTGGTAAGAAGAAACTCATCCAGCTCATAGCTGAATACCAGTCCATTTCTTCCAGGCACAAGTTGGATTGTGGAAAATCTTCCGGGTGTCTTCGCATTCAACTGAGTGATGAGTTATTTTCCACCATAATTTGCAAATAAATTAATTTAAAATCCTACAATGTAATTTTCTAGATTTTTTTTCTCATTTTGTCTGTCATAGTTGAAGTGTACCTATGATGAAAATTACAGGCCACTCTCATCTTTTTAAGTGGGAGTACTTGCACAATTGGTGGCTGACTAAATACTTTTTTGCCCCACTGTACCTTTGATGATCTTCATCGGAATGCACTCCCAGGAATCCCAGATCAACAATAAATATTTGTTTTGTTCGATAAAGTCCATAATTAATGTCCAAATACCTCCTTTTTGTTCGGGCGTTTAGCCCAGTAATCCAAATGCTCAATGAGCGATCACTTAGTTCAGACGTAAAGTCAAAAAGGTTACAGTTCGTAGAAACATGTCAAACATGTCAAACGATGTATAGAATCTTTAGGATGTTTTTATCATAAATCTTCAATAATGTTTCAACCGGACAATTATTTTGTCTTTAGAAATGAAAAGGAACACAGCTAACTCTCACGGCCGCACGCCTGACTTAGCTCATGGCATTCTGCCAGACCCCTTAGTCAAACAGCTCTTATTCGCTCCCCCTTCACAGAAGAAGCATGAAAGAAGGTTCTAAAGACGGTTGACATCTAGTGGAAGCCGAAGGAAGTGCAATATGACCCCATAGACACTGTATATTGGACAGGTTTTTGCCTGCCATATGAGTTATGTTATATTCACAGACATCATTCAAATAGTTTTAGAAACTTCAGTGTTTTCTATCCAAATCTACTAATTATATGCATATTTTAGCTTTTGGGCCTGAGTAGCAGGCAGTTTTCTCTGGGCACCTTTTTCATCCAAGCTACTCAATACGGCCCCCCAGTCCCAAAGAAGATAACAGGCGTACTTTATTCATGTCACGACTTCCGCTGAAGTTGGCTCCCCTGCCTGTTCGGGCGGTGCTCGGCGGTCATCGTCACCGGCCTACTAGCTGCCACCGATCACTTTTTTGTTTGTCTGTTTGTTTTGTCTTATTAGTTTCACCTGTGTTCTTTTGTATGTACTTAATGAGCTTCCTTATTTAAAGTACGTGTACCCGTCCTTGTTTTGTGCGGGATTGTCTTTATTGTTACGTGTGTGCGTTTTAGGTAAAGGTGTGTATTTTCTGTATTTGGCACCCTGTGTTTTGGGTAGTCACGTTTACTGTCCGCGCCCTATGTTGTTGGGCTTGTCTAATTTTGTGTGCCTTATTAAAGAGCACTTTTTTCCCAGTGGAACGCTCTGCGCCTGATTCCTTCCTCACCCACCTAGTCCCGCGTGACAATTCATGCCCAAGGAAAACAGCGATAACGCCCAAAGTACACAAACGGTACAATAAAGAAAACACACGGGTCAAACACATACCCGGCGCAAACCAGCCTGATGTGAACCGTAACAAACAGACATGTGGGAACAGAGGGTAACATACATTTAGTCAGATGAGGGACTGTGAACCAGGTGGAAAACCAAGACAAAACAAATGGAAAATGAAAAGTGGAGCGGCAATGACTAGAAGACCGGTGACGCCGACAGCCGACCGCCGACCGCCGACCGAACAAGGAGAGGGACCGACTTCGGAAGAAGCCGGGACAGTTTATCTAACCATTTAGCCAACTGTCCCTCAGGCTGTTTGAAGTTACTCAGCCACATAAGTGAGCTGTGATCAGTTCTCAGTAGAAATTTCCTCCCCATAAAAGTGTCTGATATGTTTAAGAAACACCACTAAAGCAAGAAGCTCCTTCTTGGTAGTTGAATACTTCCTCTTCTGTTTTGGCAGAGGCCGACTGGCATATTCTACTACTCTCTCACAACCCTCGTGTTTCTGGGAGAGGACTGCCCCTATACCGGTGTCACGTGAGTCAGTATCCATTATAAAATCTAGATTTGTGTCCAGGAAAGCGTGTGTGCCATGTGGTAAGCTTGGACTAATTAATTAAAGGACACTTCACAAGCTGCATTCCATTAAAACATTTCCCCCTTATCTGTCAATCTGTACAAAGACTCCCCCAAAGCTGCAAAACGTGTTATAAACCTCCTGTCGTATGACGTCAGGCCTAAGAATCTTCTTGCCTCTGTCAGTGACTTGGGGCTAGGCCATGACCTGACTGTCTATGTTTTCATGGGTTCAGTGGACACTCCCTCAGCCAAGAGGATGTGTCCCAGGTAGCTCACATGTGACCTGAACAAATGGCACTTTGATGGCTTCACCTTAGGTCCTGCCTGCTCCAATCGTCTGAAAACCTTGTCTAAACGCTTCACATGCTCTTGGAATGTAAGATCAAACACTATGATATCATCTAAGTACACCAAACATGTTGTTCACTGTAAATCAGTCAAAACCAGGTCCATGTGATGCTGGAAGCTGCTTTTGTCAACCCAAACCCCATATGACCTGGAATTTATTTGTCACAAAAGCAGTTTTGTAATGCTCCTTGGGGTGAATCTTGCCCGTACCCACTGGCTAAGTCTAAAGTGGAGAACCACAGCGAGTCCAAGGTCTCGTCGATCCTAGGAAGTGGATAAGCATCTTAACATTGTTCTCGTTTAACCTTCTGTAATCCGCACAGAACCTGATTGAGCTGATTTCCTTATTTCTGACTTACACCACTGGTGCTGCCCATGGACAGTGGGAGGGGTTTTCCCCTTTTTAACATGTCCTGCAAAATGTCCCATGTGTCAATCCAACCAGTTTTGTGCAGCCCAAATCAAATTCACGAGTGCTAAACACTCCCACATACCTTCCCACCGTTTCCTTTACAGCTCTCAGCTGCACCTCAGTTAGGTGCATTAACTGTTCTACATCCCACTTTGCTGTGGTGGGAGAGTATGGCGGCTTGTTAGAATCATGTAGGTTAGCAATTATAGTGTTTTCACTACCCTTCTCCCAGACAGAGCAACCCTGCAGTTCAGTCACCTTCCTCATTAACTGTGATTCTGGAGTCCCACTCATCACACACACTGGCAGTTTCCCCTTCACTGAGCTGCAAACGTTTCATGCTACCAACAGGTTACTTGTATCAGTGACTTTAATTAGGGATTAGGCCCCTTTTTTCTCAATTTCCTGTCTGAATGACATGCCCAAAGTAAACTGCCTGTAGCTCAGGCCCTGGAGCCAGGATATGCATATAATTGGTAGCATTGGAAAGAAACAACGTTGACATTTATAGAAATGTTAAAATAATGTAGAAGAATATAACACAATAGATATGGTAGGAGAAAATCCAAAGAAAAAACAACCAGAATAATCTTTTGGAGAGACCTATCCCTAATTGAAATGCAAGAGAAAAGTCATATTGTACATTTGCTCCCTGAATGCAATTCCCATGACTTCCACAGGGTGTCAGCAGTCTATGGGACCCTTTGGATGACAAATCATAGGAAGATTTTCAAAAAGTAAGTTAATATTTAATCGTTATATGTGAATGTATGAAACCTGTGCCGGTGGGATTTAAAACATATCTATATTTTAAAGGGGTGAATCAGCTAAATATTGCAGAATAATATTTTGATGTGGGGCGCCGTCCCCAAACAATCACATGGCATGTTTTTTTGCTATGATAGCTACTGTAAATCGGACAGTGCAGTTAGATTAACAATAATTTACGCTTTCTACCGATATAAGACACTTATAAGTATCTAAATGTTTAAAATCCATAATATTTATGATTGTTTTATTTGAATTGCGCGCCCTCCAGTTTCACCGGAAGTTGTCCCACTAGCGGGACACCGATCCTTATTGACACAGTGCTCAAGAAGAACCCTCAGTTGTTTACTGTACCCTCAACTTTACCAGTAATATATATTTCAATTCTGGAGGGGATAATCATGTCATTCATCACCACCACTTTACACACTTCCCATGCCCCTTCCCTGAAAATCAGGGAATCTACTTCCCCAAAACAGAACATGATTTATTTTTCACGCAAAGACACTGCTCAATACAAAGTGAACATGTGTGGGACAAGCAAGGTTGCTTCCAGTTGGAGACAATGTCAGAGTTCCAAAAGAGATGTTTGAGTCATTGTGTGAGAGCCGTGCACAGCTGCGGACTGCAGTCCAGTATCTGGCAGCGAGGCAGCCACATAATTTCCAGGGACTTCGACAGTAGCAACGGCAGATGAACACCTTCGGGTCAATCCGCATGTACAGTGGGCAGAACAAGTATTTGATACACTGTAGATTTTGCAGGTTTTCCTACTTAGAAAGCATGTAGAGGTCTGTAATGTGTATCATAGGTACACTTCAAATGTGAGAGACGGAATCTAAAACAAAAATCCAGAAAATCACATTGTATGATTTTTAAGTAATTAATTTACATTTTATTGCATGACATAAGTATTTAATAAATCAGAAAAGCAGAACTTAATATTTGGTACAGAAACCTTTGTTAACAATTACAGATATCATACGTTTCCTGTAGTTCTTGACCAGGTTTGCACACACTGCAGCAGGGATTTTGGACCACTCCTCCATACAGACCTTCTCCAGATCCTTCAGGTTTCGGGTCTGTCGCTGGGCAATACGGATTTTCAGATCCCTCCAAAGATTTTCTATTGGGTTCAGGTCTGGAGACTGGCTAGGCCACTCCAGGACCTTGAGATAATTCTTACGGAGCCACTCCTTAGTTGCCCTGGCTGTGTGTTTCGGGTCGTTGTCATGCTGGAAGACCCAGCCATGACCCATCTTCAATGCTCTTACTGAGGGAAGGAGGTTGTTGGCCAAGATCTCGCGATACATGGCATAAATGGCATATATTATACATGGCCCCATCCATCCTCCCCTCAATACGGTGCAGTCGTTCTGTCCCCTTTGCGGAAAAGCATCCACAAAGAATGATGTTTCCACCTCCATGCTTCACGGTTGGGATGCTGTTATTGGGGTTGTACTCATCCTTCTTCTTCCTCCAAACACGGCAAGTGGAGTTTAGACAAAAAAAGCTCTATTTTTGTCTCATCAGGCCACATGACCTTCTCCCATTCCTCCTCTGGATCATCCAGATGGTCATTGGCAAACTTCAGATGGGCCTGGACATGCGCTCTCTTGAGCAGGGGGACCTTACGTGCGCTGCAGGATTTTAATCCATAACGGCGTAGTGTGTTACTAATGGTTTTCTTTGAGACTGTGGTCCCAGCTCTCTTCAGGTCATTGACCAGGTCCTGCCGTGTAGTTCTGGGCTGATCCCTCACCTTCCTCATGATCATTGATGCCCCACGAGGTGAGATCTTGCATGGAACACCAGACCGAGGGTGATTGACCGTCATCTTGAACTTCTTCAATTTTCTAATAATTGCGCCAACAGTTGTTGCCTTCTCACCAAGCTGCTTGCCTATTGTCCTGTAGCCCATCCCAGCTTTGTGTAGGTCTACAATTTTATCCCTGATGTCCTTACAGCCTCTCTGGTCTTGGCCATTGTGGAGAGGTTGGAGTCTGTTTGATTGAGTGTGTGGACAGGTGTCTTTTATACAGGTAACGAGTTCAAACAGGTGCAGTTAATACAGGTTGGAGAACAGGAGGGCTTCTTAAAGATAAACTAACAGGTCTATGAGAGCCAGAATTCTTACTGGTTGGTAGGTGGTCAAATACTTATGTCATGCAATTAAATGCAAATTAATTACTTAAAAATCATACAATGTGATTTTCTGGATCTTTGTTTCAGATTCCGTCTCTCACTGTTGAAGTGTATCTATGATAAAAATTGCAGACCTCTACATGCTTTGTTAGTAGGAAAACCTGCAAAATCGGCAGTGTATCAAATACTTGTTCTCCCCACTGTACATGGCACCCAGCTGATCCACCACCAGCTGTTTCCGGGTTGTTTGACTTCTCCATCCATTTTCCCACCAGCTACATTTAGCCAAGTTTCGCGAGTTGCTGATCCCACCACTGTCACCAATTTGTAACGGACCTGTAAGGCCAAAGAAACTTTTACCAGTAAACAGTCTAGGAAACTGATTTCCCATTAAATGTCAAGTTGTATTTTATTTGAATGAACAGACAGTGGACCACAGCACTGACTCGCCACACAAAACGTCTTCTCAAAAACTGTCCCTCATCATGCACCTCGCATACTCACATACAACAACTACTTTGCATAACATTGTGTGATAGGCTGAGACTTTCGAATATGTTAAACATTACAATATAACTAAGATTTTTGTGCAGTATTTCTCAATGGAAAAATGTGCATGAAAATGAGCAGGCTCTTCTTTAATGACAGCAAAGACTTTATTGAAGAATCCCTACTGTTGACCAATCACCAATGCAGGGGTGTCAACTAAGGCTTTTTGTGACTCGAGAGTCATGTGCCTGTGAGATTGAGAGTCTGACTAGTAGCCGCGTTGTCTTCTCATCCCAAGCAGTTGAAACTCAATTATTGAAACCTTGTGAACAAAACAATGTAAATAGCCAAGAAACTCAAGGACTCACTTCAGTAGACTTTGGTTTCAAGTTAATTAGACCAACTGTTATACCTGTGCACAACACTTCCAAAAATAACTATTTCACTCAGCTCTTCACGTGTGCACAGCCTCTAGCCAGGCAGTGTTGCAGGGTGAGGATAGGCTATAGAACTCTTAGTTCTCTGACTTTGTGCGATCAATTTACCAGCAATGGAACAAAACGGCAGAAATACTGTGAAAACAGCTACTGCTGTTATTTGACTATAATTTGACCAACTGTTATACCTGTGCTCAACACTTCCAAAAGAAAGAAATATTTCACTCAGCTCTTCACTCAGCTAATCAATCTTGACTATTTTTATTCACAAATGCTAGTGGAAGGAAAAAGGAAACCGCACACTGCTCTTGATAGTATCATTGATATTTAAATAAGCTTACGTATCGGCCTCACGGTCTTCGTCAGAGCTTTTGTGATTTAAAATCAATTCCACAGACCGTTCACACATCGAATGGGGTTGAAGGAAAAACAGTGCTACCAAATATATCAATATGCATTTAATAAATATCACAAAAGTGTATAAATAAGACGTATGAAGCACGTCTGTAAAACCACAATGAGGACATAGCAAGTCTTCATTAGTCATTGGGTACATCGTACGAAAAACAGAGTAATCTTAAATAGGCACATAATTCATGCTCAAATTCACAAGATATCATACATAGGCATTTCATCATTAAGTCCCTTAGGAAATCATGTCTGGAGGGTGAAAATCCCAAAATATTCTCTTTTACTCAGAGTATTATTGATATCACCTCCCCTGTCTGATATCTTAACTTTCTCTATGCCACAAAATCTAAAAGGTAGAAATGTCATGCTTTTTGGTCATTGAAATGTACTGCGACTGGATAATCCCTGTCGTTTCTCCTGATTGAACTTTTATGTTCATTAATTCCCTGTTTGAGATAACGAGAGGTTTTACCGACATAGCAGAGCTCACATGGACATTTAATCATTTAATCATGTAGATAACATGGGTGGTGGAGCACGTAATAATGTCATTGATTAGGAACCGTTTTCCTGTATGTGGGTGGTGGCAGAAATATTCACACTTCATCATATTGTTGCACTGTGCGCATCCTCTGCATTTATAGCTACCATTTGGAAGAGGGTGTAAAAGAGCCTGGCTGATTTTCTTTTGTGGCTGGCAGTTGGCATGAACCAATTTATCGCGTAAATTGCGACCTCTCCTATATATAGACAATAAGTGGTGGATTTTTAAATTCAGCTGGCAAAACTGGGTCCGATGATAAAATATGCCAGTGTTTCTTGACCACACCTCCCACTTTTTTCGAGTTCATAGTATATGTAGTTGTGAACATTACGGAGTGTTCTATAGCTTTACCGGGTCTTTTTTTGTAACAGTTCATCTCATGTGTTTTCCAATGCCAAATTAAGAGCTTCATCCACACATTGTGGCTAATAGCCTCTTCTTAGAAACCTAATGCGCATCTCCTCTGCTGTTTCTAGATAATCCTCTGTGGAGTGGCACATACGACACAGTCTGAAGAACGGTCTTCTTGGAAGTCCTCTTTTTAATGGCTCAGGATGGAAGCTGTCCCCCTGTAGTATTTCTGTCCTTTATTTTCTATACAGAGTTGTAAACAGGGTTCCATTTGATTTCTCAATCCACATCTCGAGGTAATGAACACGTTGAGTGTCACGTTCAGTAGTGAATTTGAGATTGGGGTCAATGTCATCGAGTAGTGCCATAAAATCTGACAGCTCTTTTTCAGTTCCTTCCAATTTGCAAAAAAATGCCTTCAATATATCGATACCACTTCAGGACTTTATTAAAAAAATGGATTTTCATTTTCATTAATAACAAAAAAATCCCATCGACGTTCCATTCGTTTGGAGGTAGTATTCATCATCAATAGTTATATGTCAAAACATATTCAGCCCCCCCACACACATGGGGAATGCTGCGGTATTTAGAATCTCAACATCTAATGTAACATAAATACAGTCTTCTTTTAAACCCGTTATTGGTGAGATATTGTTTATGAAGTCTATAGAGTCTTTTACATATGATGGCAATGCTTGCACGTGAGTTTTAATAAAAGAGTCTACAAAGTTTGACAATGGCTCCAGCATTGAGCCTATTCCTGCAACCTCTCCCTGGATAATTGCCTTGTTGTGTTTTAGGTTTGTGTAATTTCTGTAAAATGTACAGGCACGTATGGCACATTTGCAGCAAAGGTATTCATATTCAGGTTTTGAGATGAGGTGGTTTAAGTGCGCTCCAGATTAGAGCATATATCCCTTTGGAACACCTGTGTGGGATCTCTATAGAAACATTCACTACTGAGTTGTCTTTGAATTTCTTCTTTATATTTATCATAGTCTAAAACAACCACAGCACTCCCCTTATCTGCAGGTTTAATAACCTAAGGTGAATCTTTCATTAATTCATTGAGTGCCTGTTCTTCTGTTCTAGTGAGATTCTTCTGGATGTGGTTTGTTTGTCTCCTATATATTGTCATGGCTTCTTGTTCAACAAACCTACACTAGGTATTAATCGAGGAGTTGGACAGAATTTGGACAGAATTTGCTTTTGAGCTTAAAATGGGTACCAGTTCTTTGATGTATTTCTCGGTCCGAATCAGTATTTTGCGAAAACACATGCTTAAGTTTAATCTTGAGAAAGAACTTAAACAGATCAACTCTTGTATTGAATGCTAGTGAAATGCTCGCACTGTGGAGCACTGACCACCCGCAAACATGGCTGGTGAAATGGACATCTTACCCATCAATGCCAAAATCTACCCGCATTTGGCAGGTGGCGGGTATTCATTTTAGGCCCTGGTACATTGCTGTACTACTGAATAAAACTGAGATACACTATGAGTCTGTCGGAGGTCTTCGAGTAATTGTCTCTGGCCCCCTCCCAGTTAGGGGGAGTGATGAGCTCTACAGCAGAGTCTCACAACTCAATCGCTGGTTGAAAACTGTTTTCTGCCCCTCCCAAAAGATAGAATTTGTAGATAATTGGCCCTCTTTCTGGGACTCGCCCACAAACAGGACCAAGCCTGGCCTGCTGAGGAGTGACGGACTCCATCCTAGCTGGAGGGGTGCTCTCATCTTATCTACCAACATAGACAGGGCTCTAACTCCTCTAGCTCCACATTGAAATAGGGTGCAGGCCAAGCAGCAGGCTGTTAGCCAGTCTGCCAGCTTAGTGGAGTCTGCCACTAGCACAGTCAGTGGAGTCAGCTCAGCTATCCCCATTGAGACTGTGTCTGTGCCTCGACCTAGGTTGGGCAAACCTAAACATGGCGGTGTTCACCTTAGCAATCTCACTAGGATAAAGACCTCCTCCATTCCTGTCATTATTGAAAGAGATCATGATACCTCACATCTCAAAATAGGGCTACTTAATGTTAGATCCCTTACTTCAAAGGCAATTATAGTCAATGAACTAATCACTGATCATAATCTTGATGTGATTGGCCTGACTGAAACATGGCTTAAGCCTGATTAATTTACTGTGTTAAATGAAGCCTCACCTCATGGCGACACTAGTGACCATATCCCCCATGCATCCCGCAAAGGCGGAGGTGTTGCTAACATTTACGATAGCAAATTTCAATTTACAAAAAAAAAGATGTTTTCGTCTTTTGAGCTTCTAGTCATGAAATCTATGCAGCCTACTCAATCACTTTTTATAGCTACTGTTTACAGGCCTCCTGGGCCATATACAGCATTCCTCATTGAGTTCCCTGAATTTCTATCGGACATTGTAGTCATGGCAGATAATATTCTAATCTTTGGTGACTTTAATATTCACATGGAAAAGTCCACAGACCCACTCCAAAATGCTTTCGGAGCCATCATCGACTCAGTGGGTTTTGTCCAACATGTCTCTGGACCCACTCACTGTCACAGTCATACTCTGGACCTAGTATTGTCCCATGGAATAAATGTTTTGGATCTTAATGTTTTTCCTCATAATCCTGGACTATCGGACCACCATTTTGTTACCTTTGCAATTGCAACAAATAATCTGCTCAGACCCCAACCAAGGAACATCAAAAGTCGTGCTATAAATTCACAGACAACACAAAGATTCCTTGATGTCCTTCCAGATTCCCTCTGTCTACCCAAGGATGCCAGAGGACAAAAATCAGTTAACCACCAAACTGAGGAACTCAATTTAACCTTGCACATTACCAGAGATGCAGTTGCACTCCTAAAAACTACAAACATTTCTCATAAGAAACTAGCTCCCTGGTACACAGAAAATACCCGAGCTCTGAAGCAAGCTTCCAGAAAATTGGAACGGAAATGGCGCCACACCAAACTGGAAGTCTTCCGACTAGCTTGGAAAGACAGTACCGTGCAGTATCGAAGAGCCCTTACTGCTGCTCAATCATCCTATTTTTCCAACTTAATTGAGGAAAATAAGAACAATCGAACCGAAATTCCTGTTTGATACTGTCGCAAAGCTAACTAAAAAGCAGCATTCCCCAAGAGAGGATGCCTTTCACTTCAGCAGTGATAAATTCATGAACTTCTTTGAGGAAAAGATAATGATTATTAGAAAGCAACTTACGGACTCCTCCTTAAATCTGCGTATTCTTTCAAAGCTCAGTTGTCCTGAGTCTCCACAATTCTGCCAGGACCTAGGATCAAGAGAGACGCTCAAGTGTTTTAGTACTATATCTCTTGACACAATGATGAAAATAATCATGGCCTCTAAACCTTCAACATGCATACTGGAACCTATTCCAACTAAACTACTGAAAGAGCTGCTTCCTGTGCTTGGCCCTCCTATGTTGAACATAATAAACGGCTCTTTATCCACCGGATGTGTACCAAACTCGCTAAAGGTGGCGATAATAAAGCCTGTTTTGAAAAAGCCAAACCTTGACCCTGAAAATATAAAAAACTATCGGCCTATATCGAATCTTCCATTTCTCTCAAAATTTTTAGAAAAGGCTGTTGCGCAGCAACTCACTGCCTTCCTGAAGACAAAAAATGAATACGAAATGCTTCAGTCTGGTTTTAGATCCCATCATAGCACTGAGACTGCACTTGTGAAGGTGGTAAATGACCTTTTAATGGCATCTGACCGAGGCTCTGCATCTGTCCTCGTGCTCCTAGACCTTAGTGCTGCTTTTGATACCACCATTGGAAACCCAAATTGGTCTACACGGACAAGTTCTGGCCTGGTTTAGATCTTATCTGTCGGAAAGATATCAGTTTGTCTCTGTGGATGGTTTGTCCTCTGACAAATCAACTGTAAATGTCGGTGTTCCTCAAGGTTCCGTTTTAGGACCACTATTGTTTTCACTATATATTTTACCTCTTGAGGATGTCATTCGAAAACATAATGTTAACTTTCACTGCTATGCAGATGACACACAGCTGTACATTTCAATGAAACATGGTGAAGCCCCAAAATTGCCCGCGCTAGAAGCATGTGTTTCAGACATAAGGAAGTGGATGGCTGCAAACTTTCTACTTTTAAACTCGGACAAAACAGAGATGCTTGTTCTTAGGTCCCAAGAAACAAAGAGATCTTCTGTTGAATCTGACAATTAATCTTAATGGTTGTACAGTTGTCTCAAATTAAACTGTGAAGGACCTCGGCGTTACTCTGGACCCTGATCTCTCTTTTGAAGAACATATCAAGACCATTTCAAGGACAGCTTTTTTCCATCTACGTAACATTGCAAAAATCAGAAACTTTCTGTCCAAAAATGATGCAGAAAAATTAATACATGCTTTTGTAACTTCTTGGTTAGACTACTGCAATGCTCTACTTTCCGGCTACCCAGATAAAGCACTAAATAAACTTCAGTTAGTGCTAAATACAGCTGTTAGAATCCTGACGAGAACCAAAAAATGTGATCAAATTACTCCAGTGCTAGCCTCCCTACACTGGCTTCCTGTCAAGGCAAGGGCTGATTTCAAGGTTTTACTGCTAACCTACAAAGCATTACATGGGCTTGCTCCTACCTATCTCTCTGATTTGGTCCTGCCGTACATACCTACACGTACGCTACGGTCACAAGACGCAGGCCTCCTAATTGTCCCTAGAATTTCTAAGCAAACAGCTGGAGGCAGGGCTTTCTCCTATAGAGCTCCATTTTTATGGAATGTCTGCCTACCCATGTAAGAGAAGCAAACTTGGTCTCAACCTTTAAGTCTTTACTGAAGACTCATCTCTTCAGTGGGTCATATGATTGAGTGTAGTCTGGCCCAGGAGTGTGAAGGTGAACGGAAAGGCTCTGGAGCAACGAACCGCCTGGCTGGTTCCCCTCTTTCCACTGGGATTCTCTGCCTCTAACCCTATTACAGGGGCTGAGTCACTGGCTTACTAGGGCTCTTTCATACCGTCCCTGGGAGGGGTGCGTCACTTGAGTGGGTTGACTCACTGATGTGATCTTCCTGTCTGGGTTGGCACCCCCCTCCTTGGGTTGTGCCGTGGCGGAGATCTTTGTGGGCTATACTCGGCCTTGTCTCAGGATGGTAAGTTGGTGGTTGAAGATATCCCTCTAGTGGTGTGGGGGCTGTGCTTTGGCAAAGTGGGTGTGGTTATATCCTTCCTGTTTGGCCCTGTCCGGGGGTGTCCTCGGATGGGGCCACAGTGTATCCTGACCCCTCCTGTCTCAGCCTCCAGTATTTATGCTGCAGTAGTTTATGTGTCGGGGGGCTAGGGTCAGTTTGGTATATCTGGAGTACTTCTCCTGTCCTATTCGGTGTCCTGTGTGAATTTAAGTATGCTCTCTCTAATTCTCTCTTTCTCTCTTTCTTTCTCTCTCTCTGAGGACCTGAGCCCTAGGACCATGCCTCAGTGATTGTTCCTGTCTCTGTGTTTGCACCAGATAGGGCTGTTTTGGCTTTTCACATTTATTGGTTTTGTTAGTCTATTCATGTATAGTTTCTTTATTAAAGAACCATGAATAAAAACCATGCTGCGTTTTGGTCCACCTCTCCTTCGACACAAGAAAACCGTTACAAATAACATGAAAAAACCCACATAACACAATTGGTTGGGCGCCCGTAAAACTGCTGCCACTTCTTCCGGCGCCATTTTGACTGACTCAACAGATTTGGAGATTATAATCTCGTCCCTTAGCTGTCTCTCTCTCTCTGTCGAACCATCTCTCTCTGTCGAACCACCATTTCACAGCGCCTCAGAATGGAACTTGAATGGGAGTCTGTGGCAGGAGTGGCAAAACATTTTAATTGTTTGTTCTCTCAGTCCCTCACTATCTAGCCCAACCCTTAGACCCTCCCCTCTACATGGTGGACTTTAAAGCACAAGCAGTACACAAGGAAGTTCTAAAATCGTAGAAATGGTTTTCGCATAGAAACTTATGCCCGAAGTCAGAATCAAATATATTATTAACGTAATAGAACCTGTATTTTTATTGCCGATTCTCGCCATTCAAGCTCACTCCCTCTCAGTTTCCACCAGCTTCCATAGCCACAAAGTCTGATTCCACAGCCAAAGTCAAAATTGGCTACAAAAATGTAATAATTAAATGTAACGTTAGGGTTAGGCAAGGTTAAAGTTTAAAAAAAGAGAAATAATAGAAATAGGTTTATGACTTTGTGTTTGTGTTTACTAGTGACTACCCACTCTCGCCTCGATTTAGATCCACCCCCAATAGTCGTGTGATTGGGAAGGATTTTGAATTTAATAGCGTGTCTCTCAGTAAATGTCACCCCCTTAGTTCCATACAGTCCCACAATGTTCTCAGGCTCTATGCGCTAGCAACTGCAGCCTATGGACTAGGTTATGGATATTATTACGTGTATGTTCTACTGGCTGAAAATAGCATGCACTACGACAGCTGGTTCACACAGAGAGATGGACTGAGTACACTGATTCAAGAGATATGGATATGATTGTGTGTTGGACAAGTTGAAAGCGTCACAGACAGCTCTTGAAACCGAGATTGATTCTCTGGGCCTATATGCTGTCCCATATGTACATGTACAATAGATGGATTCATCTGCTGATTCATTTGTTTTTGTAGACCAAAGAAAAAAATGATATATATAATCGTGAATTAAACAGAATATGATACTGTAACCAGTATGAGTCAGACATATGATCAAGGGAGCATAAAATTGACAAAACACAATGAAAACCCTTACCATCAAATGCAATGAAGTTGTGGTGTTTGCTAACTGAATCTGAGTTCAATAGTTGTATTGATATAGAGCTCGTTCTCTTCCCTCCTGACTCTGTCAGCCTCTTTGTTCTTCTGTTAGCAGCAGCAGCTACTTCATCAGAGCTAGTGAAAACCTATTTGTCATGCAGGGACGCTAACACAGATAGTGTTCACACTATCTCAATAGACCCATTGTGTTTGTTTTGTAACGGAGTCACCAGTTCAAAGTAGCGTAACCTGGTGTAAATTCATTAGTCTGATTGCGGTGCAAAACATTTGTTCTTCTGCAAAACGTTTTGCAAGAGAAACCGTTTACCGTTAATTCTAGGAAGCAAACGGAAGCAAACAGAGCAAAAGGAACGGAAATGGGAGGGACCTGACTCTGTCCAATAGAGACTTATAATAATAATAATATAAATAATAATAATAATAATTAGACTTGTTTTTGTTTTCTTTGCGAAATGCTTAGCAAAAAATATAACATTTTGCTGCCGAATCCAGCTAACGAATACAGCCTTGATGTTGGATTCTCAACCATTACATTTACATTTAAGTTATTTAGCAGACGCTCTTATCCAGAGCGACTTACAGATTGGTGCATTCACCTTATGACATCCAGTGGAACAGCCACTTTACAATAGTGCATCTAAATCTTTTAAGGGGGGTGAGAAGGATTACTTTATCCTATCCTAGGTATTCCTTAAAGAGGTGGGGTTACAGGTGTCTCCGGAAGGTGGTGATTGACTCCGCTGTCCTGGCGTCGTGAGGGAGTTTGTTCCACCATTGGGGGGCCAGAGCAGCGAACAGTTTTGACTGGGCTGAGCGGGAACTGTACTTCCTCAGTGGTAGGGAGGCGAGCAGGCCAGAGGTGGATGAACGCAGTGCCCTTGTTTGGGATGTTAGAATGGTCCTCTCCTCCCACCATGTTAGAATGGTCTTCTCCTCCCACCATGTTACAATGGTCTTCTCCTCCCACCATGTTAGAATGGTCTTCTCCTCCCACCATGTTAGAATGGTCTTCTCCTCCCACCATGTTAGAATGGTCTTCTCTGGCCATGATATAATGGTCTTTTCCTCCCACCATGTTAGAATGGTCCTCTCCTCCCACCATGTTAGAATGGTCTTCTCCTCCCACCATGTTAGAATGGTCTTCTCCTCCCACCATGTTAGAATGGTCCTCTCCTCCCACCATGTTAGAATGGTCTTCTCCTCCCACCATGTTAGAATGGTCTTCTCCTCCCACCATGTTAGAATGGTCTTCTCCTCCCACCATGTTAGAATGGTCTTCTCTGGCCATGATATAATGGTCTTTTCCTCCCACCATGTTAGAATGGTCTTCTCCTCCCACCATGTTAGAATGGTCTTCTCCTCCCACCATGTTAGAATGGTCTTCTCCTCCCACCATGTTAGAATGGTCTTCTCCTCCCACCATGTTAGAATGGTCTTCTCCTCCCACCATGTTAGAATGGTCTTCTCCTCCCACCATGTTAGAATGGTCTTCTCTGGCCATGATATAATGGTCTTTTCCTCCCACCATGTTAGAATGGTCTTCTCCTCCCACCATGTTAGAATGGTCTTCTCCTCCCACCATGTTAGAATGGTCTTCTCCTCCCACCATGTTAGAATGGTCTTCTCCTCCCACCATGTTAGAATGGTCTCCTCCTCCCAACATGTTAGAATGGTCCTCTCCTCCCACCATGTTAGAATGGTCTTCTCCTCCCACCATGTTAGAATGGTCTTCTCCTCCCACCATGTTAGAATGGTCCTCTCCTCCCACCATGTTAGAATGGTCTTCTCCTCCCACCATGTTAGAATGGTCTTCCTCCCACCATGTTAGAATGGTCTTCTCCTCCCACCATGTTAGAATGGTCTTCTCCTCCCACCATGTTAGAATGGTCTTCTCCTCCCACCGTGTTAGAATGGTCTTCTCCTCCCACCATGTTAGAATGGTCTTCTCCTCCCACCATGTTAGAATGGTCTTCTCCTCCCACCATGTTAGAATGGTCTTCTCCTCCCACCGTGTTAGAATGGTCCTCTCCTCCCACCATGTTAGAATGGTCTTCTCCTCCCACCATGTTAGAATGGTCTTCTCCTCCCACCATGTTAGAATGGTCCTCTCCTCCCACCATGTTAGAATGGTCTTCTCCTCCCACCATGTTAGAATGGTCCTCTCCTCCCACCATGTTAGAATGGTCCTCTCCTCCCACCATGTTAGAATGGTCTTCTCCTCCCACCATGTTAGAATGGTCTTCTCCTCCCACCATGTTAGAATGGTCTTCTCCTCCCACCATGTTAGAATGGTCTTCTCCTTTGCCATGTTAGAATGGTCTTCTCCTCCCACCATGTTAGAATGGTCCTCTCCTCCCACCATGTTAGAATGGTCTTCTCCTCCCACCATGTTAGAATGGTCTTCTCCTCCCACCATGTTAGAATGGTCCTCTCCTCCCACCATGTTAGAATGGTCTTCTCCTCCCACCATGTTAGAATGGTCTTCTCCTCCCACCATGTTAGAATGGTCTTCTCCTCCCACCATGTTAGAATGGTCTTCTCCTCCCACCATGTTAGAATGGTCCTCTCCTCCCACCATGTTAGAATGGTCCTCTCCTCCCACCATGTTAGAATGGTCTTCTCCTCCCACCATGTTAGAATGGTCTTCTCCCGCCATGATATAATGGTCTTTTCCTCCCACCATGTTAGAATGGTCCTCTCCTCCCACCATGTTAGAATGGTCTTCTCCTCCCACCATGTTAGAATGGTCTTCTCTGGCCATGATATAATGGTCTTTTCCTCCCACCATGTTAGAATGGTCTTCTCCTCCCACCGTGTTAGAATGGTCTTCTCCTCCCACCATGTTAGAATGGTCTTCTCCTCCCACCATGTTAGAATGGTCCTCTCCTCCCACCATGTTAGAATGGTCTTCTCCTCTCCCACCATGTTAGAATGGTCTTCTCTCCCACCATGTTAGAATGGTCTTCTCCTCCCACCATGTTAGAATGGTCTTCTCCTCCCACCATGTTAGAATGGTCTTCTCCTCCCACCATGTTAGAATGGTCTTCTCTCCCACCATGTTAGAATGGTCTTCTCCTCCCACCATGTTAGAATGGTCTTCTCCTCCCACCATGTTAGAATGGTCTTCTCCTCCCACCATGTTAGAATGGTCCTCTCCTCCCACCATGTTAGAATGGTCCTCTCCTCCCACCATGTTAGAATGGTCTTCTCCTCCCACCATGTTAGAATGGTCTTCTCCTCCCACCATGTTAGAATGGTCTTCTCCTCCCACCATGTTAGAATGGTCCTCTCCTCCCACCATGTTAGAATGGTCTTCTCCTCCCACCATGTTAGAATGGTCTTCTCCTCCCACCATGTTAGAATGGTCTTCTCCTCCCACCATGTTAGAATGGTCCTCTCCTCCCACCATGTTAGAATGGTCTTCTCCTCCCACCATGTTAGAATGGTCTTCTCCTCCCACCATGTTAGAATGGTCCTCTCCTCCCACCATGTTAGAATGGTCTTCTCCTCCCACCATGTTAGAATGGTCTTCTCCTCCCACCATGTTAGAATGGTCCTCTCCTCCCACCATGTTAGAATGGTCCTCTCCTCCCACCATGTTAGAATGGTCCTCTCCTCCCACCATGTTAGAATGGTCTTCTCCTCCCACCATGTTAGAATGGTCCTCTCCTCCCACCATGTTAGAATGGTCCTCTCCTCCCACCATGTTAGAATGGTCTTCTCCTCCCACCATGTTAGAATGGTCCTCTCCTCCCACCATGTTAGAATGGTCCTCTCCTCCCACCATGTTAGAATGGTCTTCTCCTCCCACCATGTTAGAATGGTCTTCTCCTCCCACCATGTTAGAATGGTCTTCTCCTCCCACCATGTTAGAATGGTCTTCTCCTCCCACCATGTTAGAATGGTCTTCTCCTCCCACCATGTTAGAATGGTCTTCTCCTCCCACCATGTTAGAATGGTCTTCTCCTCCCACCATGTTAGAATGGTCCTCTCCTCCCACCATGTTAGAATGGTCTTCTCCTCCCACCATGTTAGAATGGTCTTCTCCTCCCACCATGTTAGAATGGTCTTCTCCTCCCACCATGTTAGAATGGTCTTCTCTCCTCCCACCATGTTAGAATGGTCTTCTCCTCCCACCATGTTAGAATGGTCTTCTCCTCCCACCATGTTAGAATGGTCTTCTCCTCCCACCATGTTAGAATGGTCTTCTCCTCCCACCATGTTAGAATGGTCTTCTCCTCCCACCATGTTAGAATGGTCTTCTCCTCCCACCATGTTAGAATGGTCCTCTCCTCCCACCATGTTAGAATGGTCCTCTCCTCCCACCATGTTAGAATGGTCTTCTCCTCCCACCATGTTAGAATGGTCTTCTCCTCCCACCATGTTAGAATGGTCTTCTCCTCCCACCATGTTAGAATGGTCTTCTCCTCCCACCATGTTAGAATGGTCTTCTCCTCCCACCATGTTAGAATGGTCCTCTCCTCCCACCATGTTAGAATGGTCCTCTCCTCCCACCATGTTAGAATGTTCTTCTCCTCCCACCATGTTAGAATGGTCTTCTCCTCCCACCATGTTAGAATGGTCTTCTCCTCCCACCATGTTAGAATGGTCCTCTCCTCCCACCATGTTAGAATGGTCCTCTCCTCCCACCATGTTAGAATGGTCTTCTCCTCCCACCATGTTAGAATGGTCTTCTCTGGCCATGATATAATGGTCTTTTCCTCCCACCATGTTAGAATGGTCCTCTCCTCCCACCATGTTAGAATGGTCCTCTCCTCCCACCATGTTAGAATGGTCTTCTCCTCCCACCATGTTAGAATGGTCTTCTCCTCCCACCATGTTAGAATGGTTCTCTCCTCCCACCATGTTAGAATGGTCTTCTCCTCCCACCATGTTAGAATGGTCTTCTCTTCCCATGATATAATGGTCTTTTCCTCCCACCATGTTAGAATGGTCTTCTCCTCCCACCATGTTAGAATGGTCTTCTCCTCCCACCATGTTAGAATGGTCTTCTCCTCCCACCATGTTAGAATGGTCTTCTCCTCCCACCGTGTTAGAATGGTCTTCTCCTCCCACCATGTTAGAATGGTCTTCTCCTCCCACCATGTTAGAATGGTCTTCTCCTCCCACCATGTTAGAATGGTCTTCTCCTCCCACCATGTTAGAATGGTCTTCTCCTCCCACCATGTTAGAATGGTCTTCTCCTCCCACCATGTTAGAATGGTCTTCTCCTCCCACCATGTTAGAATGGTCTTCTCCTCCCACCATGTTAGAATGGTCTTCTCCTCCCACCATGTTAGAATGGTCTTCTCCTCCCACCATGTTAGAATGGTCTTCTCCTCCCACCATGTTAGAATGGTCTTCTCCTCCCACCATGTTAGAATGGTCCTCTCCTCCCACCATGTTAGAATGGTCTTCTCCTCCCACCATGTTAGAATGGTCCTCTCCTCCCACCATGTTAGAATGGTCTTCTCCTCCCACCATGTTAGAATGGTCCTCTCCTCCCACCATGTTAGAATGGTCCACCATGTTAGAATGGTCTTCTCCTCCCACCATGTTAGAATGGTCTTCTCCTCCCACCATGTTAGAATGGTCTTCTCCTCCCACCATGTTAGAATGGTCTTCTCCTCCCACCATGTTAGAATGGTCTTCTCCTCCCACCATGTTAGAATGGTCTTCTCCTCCCACCATGTTAGAATGGTCTTCTCTCCCACCATGTTAGAATGGTCTTCTCCTCCCACCATGTTAGAATGGTCCTCTCCTCCCACCATGTTAGAATGGTCCTCTCCTCCCACCATGTTAGAATGGTCTTCTCCTCCCACCATGTTAGAATGGTCTTCTCCTCCCACCATGTTAGAATGGTCTTCTCCTCCCACCATGTTAGAATGGTCTTCTCCTCCCACCATGTTGTTAGAATGGTCTTCTCCTCCCACCATGTTAGAATGGTCTTCTCCTCCCACCATGTTAGAATGGTCCTCTCCTCCCACCATGTTAGAATGGTCCTCTCCTCCCACCATGTTAGAATGGTCTTCTCCTCCCACCATGTTAGAATGGTCTTCTCCTCCCACCATGTTAGAATGGTCTTCTCCTCCCACCATGTTAGAATGGTCTTCTCCTCCCACCATGTTAGAATGGTCTTCTCCTCCCACCATGTTAGAATGGTCCTCTCCTCCCACCATGTTAGAATGGTCTTCTCCTCCCACCATGTTAGAATGGTCTTCTCCTCCCACCATGTTAGAATGGTCTTCTCCTCCCACCATGTTAGAATGGTCTTCTCCTCCCACCATGTTAGAATGGTCTTCTCCTCCCACCATGTTAGAATGGTCTTCTCCTCCCACCATGTTAGAATGGTCTACTCCTTTGCCATGTTAGAATGGTCCTCTCCTCCCACCATGTTAGAATGGTCTTCTCCTCCCACCATGTTAGAATGGTCTCTCCTCCCACCATGTTAGAATGGTCTACTCCTTTGCCATGTTAGAATGGTCTTCTCCTCCCACCATGTTAGAATGGTCTTCTCCTCCCACCATGTTAGAATGGTCCTCTCCTCCCACCATGTTAGAATGGTCCTCTCCTCCCACCATGTTAGAATGGTCTTCTCCTCCCACCATGTTAGAATGGTCCTCTCCTCCCACCATGTTAGAATGGTCTTCTCCTCCCACCATGTTAGAATGGTCCTCTCCTCCCACCATGTTAGAATGGTCTTCTCCTCCCACCATGTTAGAATGGTCTTCTCCTCCCACCATGTTAGAATGGTCTTCTCCTCCCACCATGTTAGAATGGTCTACTCCTCCCATGTTAGAATGGTCCTCTCCTCCCACCATGTTAGAATGGTCCTCTCCTCCCACCATGTTAGAATGGTCCTCTCCTCCCACCATGTTAGAATGGTCTACTCCTTTGCCATGTTAGAATGGTCTACTCCTTTGCCATGTTAGAATGGTCCTCTCCTCCCACCATGTTAGAATGGTCTTCTCCTCCCACCATGTTAGAATGGTCTTCTCCTCCCACCATGTTAGAATGGTCTTCTCCTCCCACCATGTTAGAATGGTCTTCTCCTCCCACCATGTTAGAATGGTCTTCTCCTCCCACCATGTTAGAATGGTCTTCTCCTCCCACCATGTTAGAATGGTCTTCTCTGGCCATGATATAATGGTCTTCTCCTCCCACCATGTTAGAATGGTCCTCTCCTCCCACCATGTTAGAATGGTCTACTCCCCACCATGTTAGAATGGTCTACTCCTTTGCCATGTTAGAATGGTCCTCTCCTCCCACCATGTTAGAATGGTCTTCTCCTCCCACCATGTTAGAATGGTCTTCTCCTCCCACCATGTTAGAATGGTCCTCTCCTCCCACCATGTTAGAATGGTCTTCTCCTCCCACCATGTTAGAATGGTCCTCTCCTCCCACCATGTTAGAATGGTCCTCTCCTCCCACCATGTTAGAATGGTCTTCTCCTCCCACCATGTTAGAATGGTCTTCTCCTCCCACCATGTTAGAATGGTCTTCTCCTCCCACCATGTTAGAATGGTCCTCTCCTCCCACCATGTTAGAATGGTCTTCTCTCCCCATGATATAATGGTCTTCTCCTCCCACCATGTTAGAATGGTCCTCTCCTCCCACCATGTTAGAATGGTCCTCTCCTCCCACCATGTTAGAATGGTCTTCTCCTCCCACCATGTTAGAATGGTCTTCTCCTCCCACCATGTTAGAATGGTCTTCTCCTCCCACCATGTTAGAATGGTCCTCTCCTCCCACCATGTTAGAATGGTCTTCTCCTCCCACCATGTTAGAATGGTCTTCTCCTCCCACCATGTTAGAATGGTCCTTCTCCTCCCACCATGTTAGAATGGTCTTCTCTCCTCCCACCATGTTAGAATGGTCCTCTCCTCCCACCATGTTAGAATGGTCCTCTCCTCCCACCATGTTAGAATGGTCTTCTCCTCCCACCATGTTAGAATGGTCTTCTCCTCCCACCATGTTAGAATGGTCCTCTCCTCCCACCATGTTAGAATGGTCTTCTCCTCCCACCATGTTAGAATGGTCTTCTCCTCCCACCATGTTAGAATGGTCTTCCTCCCACCATGTTAGAATGGTCTTCTCCTCCCACCATGTTAGAATGGTCTTCTCCTCCCACCATGTTAGAATGGTCCTCTCCTCCCACCATGTTAGAATGGTCTTCTCCTCCCACCATGTTAGAATGGTCTTCTCCTCCCACCATGTTAGAATGGTCTTCTCCTCCCACCATGTTAGAATGGTCTTCTCCTCCCACCATGTTAGAATGGTCTTCTCCTCCCACCATGTTAGAATGGTCCTCTCCTCCCACCATGTTAGAATGGTCCTCTCCTCCCACCATGTTAGAATGGTCTTCTCCTCCCACCATGTTAGAATGGTCTTCTCCTCCCACCATGTTAGAATGGTCCTCTCCTCCCACCATGTTAGAATGGTCTTCTCCTCCCACCATGTTAGAATGGTCTTCTCCTCCCACCATGTTAGAATGGTCCTCTCCTCCCACCATGTTAGAATGGTCTTCTCCTCCCACCATGTTAGAATGGTCTTCTCCTCCCACCATGTTAGAATGGTCCTCTCCTCATGCCATGTTAGAATGGTCTTCTCCTCCCACCATGTTAGAATGGTCCTCTCCTCCCACCATGTTAGAATGGTCCTCTCCTCCCACCATGTTAGAATGGTCCTCTCCTCCCACCATGTTAGAATGGTCTTCTCCTCCCACCATGTTAGAATGGTCTTCTCCTCCCACCATGTTAGAATGGTCTTCTCCTCCCACCATGTTAGAATGGTCTTCTCCTCCCACCATGTTAGAATGGTCTTCTCCTCCCACCATGTTAGAATGGTCCTCTCCTCCCACCATGTTAGAATGGTCCTCTCCTCCCACCATGTTAGAATGGTCTTCTCCTCCCACCATGTTAGAATGGTCCTCTCCTCCCACCATGTTAGAATGGTCCTCTCCTCCCACCATGTTAGAATGGTCTTCTCCTCCCACCATGTTAGAATGGTCTTCTCCTCCCAACATGTTAGAATGGTCTTCTCCTCCCACCATGTTAGAATGGTCTTCTCCTCCCACCATGTTAGAATGGTCTTCTCCTCCCACCATGTTAGAATGGTCCTCTCCTCCCACCATGTTAGAATGGTCCTCTCCTCCCACCATGTTAGAATGTTCTTCTCCTCCCACCATGTTAGAATGGTCTTCTCCTCCCACCATGTTAGAATGGTCTTCTCCTCCCACCATGTTAGAATGGTCTCTCCTCCCACCATGTTAGAATGGTCTTCTCCTCCCACCATGTTAGAATGGTCTTCTCCTCCCATGATATAATGGTCTTTTCCTCCCACCATGTTAGAATGGTCTTCTCTGGCCATGATATAATGGTCTTCTCCTCCCACCATGTTAGAATGGTCCTCTCCTCCCACCATGTTAGAATGGTCCTCTCCTCCCACCATGTTAGAATGGTCTTCTCCTCCCACCATGTTAGAATGGTCTTCTCTGGCCATGATATAATGGTCTTCTCCTCCCACCATGTTAGAATGGTCTTCTCCTCCCACCATGTTAGAATGGTCTTCTCCTCCCACCATGTTAGAATGGTCTTCTCCTCCCACCATGTTAGAATGGTCTTCTCCTCCCACCATGTTAGAATGGTCTTCTCCTCCCACCATGTTAGAATGGTCTTCTCCTCCCACCATGTTAGAATGGTCTTCTCCTCCCACCATGTTAGAATGGTCTTCTCCTCCCACCATGTTAGAATGGTCTTCTCCTCCCACCATGTTAGAATGGTCTTCTCCTCCCACCATGTTAGAATGGTCTTCTCCTCCCACCATGTTAGAATGGTCTTCTCCTCCCACCATGTTAGAATGGTCTACTCCTTTGCCATGTTAGAATGGTCTTCTCCTCCCACCATGTTAGAATGGTCCTCTCCTCCCACCATGTTAGAATGGTCTTCTCCTCCCACCATGTTAGAATGGTCTACTCCTCCCACCATGTTAGAATGGTTCTCTCCTCCCACCATGTTAGAATGGTCCTCTCCTCCCACCATGTTAGAATGGTCTTCTCCTCCCACCATGTTAGAATGGTCTTCTCTGGCCATGATATAATGGTCTTCTCCTCCCACCATGTTAGAATGGTCCTCTCCTCCCACCATGTTAGAATGGTCTTCTCCTCCCACCATGTTAGAATGGTCTTCTCTGGCCATGATATAATGGTCTTTTCCTCCCACCATGTTAGAATGGTCTTCTCCTCCCACCATGTTAGAATGGTCTTCTCCTCCCACCATGTTAGAATGGTCTTCTCCTCCCACCATGTTAGAATGGTCTTCTCCTCCCACCATGTTAGAATGGTCTTCTCCTCCCACCATGTTAGAATGGTCTTCTCCTCCCACCATGTTAGAATGGTCCTCTCCTCCCACCATGTTAGAATGGTCTTCTCCTCCCACCATGTTAGAATGGTCTTCTCCTCCCACCATGTTAGAATGGTCTTCTCCTCCCACCATGTTAGAATGGTCTTCTCCTCCCACCATGTTAGAATGGTCTTCTCCTCCCAACATGTTAGAATGGTCTTCTCCTCCCAACATGTTAGAATGGTCTTCTCCTCCCACCGTGTTAGAATGGTCTTCTCCTCCCACCATGTTAGAATGGTCTTCTCCTCCCAACATGTTAGAATGGTCCACTCCTCCCACCATGTTAGAATGGTCTTCTCCTCCCACCATGTTAGAATGGTCTTCTCCTCCCACCATGTTAGAATGGTCTTCTCCTCCCACCATGTTAGAATGGTCTTCTCCTCCCACCGTGTTAGAATGGTCTTCTCCTCCCACCATGTTAGAATGGTCTTCTCCTCCCACCATGTTAGAATGGTCCTCTCCTCCCACCATGTTAGAATGGTCTTCTCCTCCCACCATGTTAGAATGGTCTTCTCCTCCCACCATGTTAGAATGGTCTTCTCCTCCCAACATGTTAGAATGGTCTTCTCCTCCCACCATGTTAGAATGGTCTTCTCCTCCCACCATGTTAGAATGGTCTTCTCCTCCCACCATGTTAGAATGGTCTTCTCCTCCCACCGTGTTAGAATGGTCTTCTCCTCCCACCATGTTAGAATGGTCTACTCCTTTGCCATGTTAGAATGGTCTACTCCTTTGCCATGTTAGAATGGTCCTCTCCTCCCACCATGTTAGAATGGTCCTCTCCTCCCACCATGTTAGAATGGTCTTCTCCTCCCACCATGTTAGAATGGTCCTCTCCTCCCACCATGTTAGAATGGTCTTCTCCTCCCACCATGTTAGAATGGTCCTCTCCTCCCACCATGTTAGAATGGTCTTCTCCTCCCACCATGTTAGAATGGTCTTCTCCTCCCACCATGTTAGAATGGTCTTCTCCTCCTTGCACCATGTTAGAATGGTCTTCACCGTGTTAGAATGGTCTTCCCACCATGTTAGAATGGTCTCCCACCATGTTAGAATGGTCTTCTCCCCCACCATGTTAGAATGGTCTTCTCCTCCCAACATGTTAGAATGGTCCTCTCCTCCCACCATGGTTAGAATGGTCTTCTCCTCCCACCATGTTAGAATGGTCCTCTCCTCCCACCATGTTAGAATGGTCTTCTCCTCCCACCATGTTAGAATGGTCTTCTCCTCCCACCATGTTAGAATGGTCTTCTCCTCCCACCATGTTAGAATGGTCTTCTCCTCCCACCATGTTAGAATGGTCTTCTCCTCCCACCATGTTAGAATGGTCCTCTCCTCCCACCATGTTAGAATGGTCTTCTCCTCCCACCATGTTAGAATGGTCTTCTCCTCCCACCATGTTAGAATGGTCCTCTCCTCCCACCATGTTAGAATGGTCTTCTCCTCCCACCATGTTAGAATGGTCTTCTCCTCCCAACATGTTAGAATGGTCTTCTCCTCCCACCATGTTAGAATGGTCCTCTCCTCCCACCATGTTAGAATGGTCCTCTCCTCCCACCATGTTAGAATGGTCTTCTCTGGCCATGATATAATGGTCTTCTCCTCCCACCATGTTAGAATGGTCTTCTCCTCCCACCATGTTAGAATGGTCTTCTCTCCCAACATGTTAGAATGGTCCATGATATAAATGGTCTTTTCCTCCCACCATGTTAGAATGGTCTTCTCCTCCCACCATGTTAGAATGGTCTTCTCCTCCATGATATAATGGTCTTTCCTCCCACCATGTTAGAATGGTCTTCTCCTCCCACCATGTTAGAATGGTCTTCTCCTCCCACCATGTTAGAATGGTCTTCTCCTCCCACCATGTTAGAATGGTCTTCTCCTGGCCATGATATAATGGTCTCCCACCATGTTAGAATGGTCTTCTCCTCCCACCATGTTAGAATGGTCTTCTCCTCCCACCATGTTAGAATGGTCTTCTCCTCCCACCATGTTAGAATGGTCTTCTCCTCCCACCATGTTAGAATGGTCTACTCCTTTGCCATGTTAGAATGGTCTTCTCCTCCCACCATGTTAGAATGGTCTACTCCTTTGCCATGTTAGAATGGTCTTCTCCTCCCACCATGTTAGAATGGTCTTCTCCTCCCACCATGTTAGAATGGTCCTCTCCTCCCACCATGTTAGAATGGTCCTCTCCTCCCACCATGTTAGAATGGTCTACTCCTTTGCCATGTTAGAATGGTCCTCTCCTCCCACCGTGTTAGAATGGTCTTCTCCTCCCACCATGTTAGAATGGTCCTCTCCTCCCACCATGTTAGAATGGTCCTCTCCTCCCACCATGTTAGAATGGTCCTCTCCTCCCACCATGTTAGAATGGTCCTCTCCTCCCACCATGTTAGAATGGTCTTCTCCTCCCACCATGTTAGAATGGTCTTCTCCTCCCACCATGTTAGAATGGTCTTCTCCTCCCACCATGTTAGAATGGTCTTCTCCTCCCACCATGTTAGAATGGTCTTCTCCTCCCACCATGTTAGAATGGTCTTCTCCTCCCACCATGTTAGAATGGTCTTCTCCTCCCAACATGTTAGAATGGCCCTCTCCTCCCACCATGTTAGAATGGCCCTCTCCTCCCACCATGTTAGAATGGTCTTCTCCTCCCACCATGTTAGAATGGTCCTCTCCTCCCACCATGTTAGAATGGTCCTCTCCTCCCACCATGTTAGAATGGTCTTCTCCTCCCACCATGTTAGAATGGTCCTCTCCTCCCACCATGTTAGAATGGTCTTCTCCTCCCACCATGTTAGAATGGTCTTCTCCTCCCACCATGTTAGAATGGTCCTCTCCTCCCACCATGTTAGAATGGTCTTCTCCTCCCACCATGTTAGAATGGTCTACTCCTTTGCCATGTTAGAATGGTCTTCTCCTCCCACCATGTTAGAATGGTCTTCTCCTCCCACCATGTTAGAATGGTCTTCTCCTCCCACCATGTTAGAATGGTCTACTCCTTTGCCATGTTAGAATGGTCTTCTCCTCCCACCATGTTAGAATGGTCTTCTCCTCCCACCATGTTAGAATGGTCTTCTCCTCCCACCATGTTAGAATGGTCTACTCCTTTGCCATGTTAGAATGGTCTACTCCTTTGCCATGTTAGAATATGCTTATTTTCCCACCACGATAGAATGGTTTTCTCATCCACCATGTTAGAATATGTTTCTCCTTCCACCATGTTAGAATGGTCCTCTCCTCCCACCATGTTAGAATGGTCCTCTCCTTCCACCATGTTAGAATGGTCCTCTCCTCTGACCCTTGGCCCAAATGAAGCCATGTTACAATCTTCTTTGGGAGACTGGTTATTGTTCGGAATTTCGGATGACTGACGTTCCCAAAGTAAACTGCCTGTTACTCAGGCCCAGAAGCTAGGATATGCATATAATTGGTAGCATTGGATAGAACACTTTGATGTTTCTAAAACTGTAAAAATAATTTCTGTGAGTATAACATAACTGAGAATCCATCCGGAAATGTTTTTTTTTTTTGAGGTCACAGGCCATTCCAATGCTAGTCTATGGGGAATTCAAAAGAAGTCTTCCCAGATTGCAGTTCCTATGGCTTCCACCAGATGTCAACAGTCTTTAGAAAGGGTTTCAGGCTTGTTTTTTTTTAAAAATTAGCAAGTAGTTGTAGTTTTTCCAAGGTGTCCTCCATTAGAAAAGTTGTCTTGTTGCGCGTGTGAACGAGAGCGCGCTCTTCATTATTTATCTTCCCTATTGAACATACTATTCTCCGTATTAAATATTATTGTTAATTTAGATATTAGAGTACCTGAGGATTAATTAGAAACATTGTTTGACTTGTTTGGACGAACTATACAGGTAACTTTTTGGATTTGTTTGTATGCATGTTGAACGAGTGGAATACTGAATCAAGCGCGCCAACTAAACGGACATTTTTGGGATATAAAGGACTTTATCTAACAAAACGAACATTCATTGTGTAGCTGGGTCCCGTGGGATTTCAAACAGAGGAAGATCGTCAAAGATAAGTGATTTATTTAATCACTATTTGTGATTTTGTGACGCCTGTGGTGGTTTAAAAAAGTATTTTGATGTGGGGCGCTGTCCTCAGATAATTGCATGGTATGCTTTTGCTGTAAAGCCTTTTTGAAATCTGACAATGTGGTTGGATTAACAAGAGGTTAAGCTTTTAAATGATGTATGACACTTGTATTTTCATGAATGTTTAAAATGCTGATTTTTGTCTTTTGAACTGAGCGCTCTGCAATTTCACCGGATGTTGTCGTAGGTGTCCTGCTAGCGGTTCATGCACCCAAACAGGCTACAATGATTTCCTCCTTCGCCATGTTAGAAATGTCCTCTCCTCTGGCCTCTGGCCCACATTGAACCATCTTCTGTAACACTGACTCATCAATATGACATTCCTGGGTTCAAATAGTATTGGTTTCCTTTCAAAGTAGAAACGTTGCCCATTTATCCACTCTATACAGACTTAATCAAAACCTCTTAAAGTATAATCAAGTCTCTTCAACTATTTAAAAGAAAACAAACACTTTTTAAACACAGTCCCTGTCACATGCTCTGCTTATTGAGAATAGTTATATCAGGTTTCATTTCTCATTACTCGGTTTCTCACTAATGAATTATCTGGTTGAATGAACACATTGTGGAGCCAAACAGTACTGGAGACGAAAAATATCTGAGTTGTAAGTTGTATAACTATGACGTGTTATGTTACACTGAAATATTGAATGAACCTTGTGATTTTAAAAAGTATTTACAAGGTTTATTGTTAATAAGAAGATTTTCCAGTTCTATTTAAGTCAAATCAAATCAATCAAATAAATTTTTATTCGTCACATGCTTCGTAAACAACATGTGTAAACTAACAATGAAATGCTTCATTATGGGCACTTACCAACAATGCAGAGAGAAAGAACATAGAGAAATAATAGAAAAGTAATATCACTTAATAATGAATGTAATTATAGATACACAATATGTAATGATAACTTGGCTATATACACGGGTACCAGTATCCAGTTGATATTCAGGGGTACCATGTCACGGTTAAAAGGATCAGGAGACAGGCACAGGAACGGGGTAATAGGGGATTTTATTTCCCAAATTACAGCGTGAAGTGTAAAGGCACAGGGACAAAGACCAAACAAACACATATACAAAACACAGGGTAGAAACCCAAACAAAAGAGAGAGGAGTATCTAGAATATATAACACAAGTACACAATGATTAACACACGGGACAAGACCCGTAATCATCTGCACAATATACATGGCATGAACGCCAAAACACAGCACAGGTACTCACACGACCAACACACATTGGAACCATGGTGAACGAAGGGCACACTTCTACAATTACTAATGAAATGGAATAGGTGCCAGGTGTGCGTAATGGCAGTTCTGGAGGGATCTATGACATGCTAGGTCATTTTTTGAAGATATGGACATATAGCTAGGAATGTAGGCCCAGATTCAGACACAGTTAAGTGGGCATAAATGGAATGTCATTCCCTTTTATGCACTTTTTGCTCTATGCTTATTCTGACCTGGAATTCAAGCAAGAAAGGTGACATTTCTTAAGTCGGAATCTGACCCAAAGTGACTAGGCAACAGGATAGATAATACACAGTATCAGGAGCTTTTGTGAGTCAAAAAAGTGTGTGGAAATAGTAGTCAACACATATAGTCCAGGTAGCTATTTGGTTAACTATTTAATTAACTATTTAGCAGTCTTATGGCTTGGGGGTAGAGGTTCTGAGATGAAGGACAGTATTCAATCAGCTCATTATTAAACTGGTGGGGCGGCAGGGTAGCCTAGTGGTTAGAGTGTTGGACTAGTACCCAGAAGGTTGCAAGTTCAAATCCCTGAGCTGACAAGGTACACATCTGTCATTCTGCCCCTGAACAGGCAGTTAACCCACTTTTCCCAGACCGTCATTGTAAATAAGAATTTGTTCTTAACAAGTTTCTTGCCAGGTATTTTTTTGCTCCCCACTTCATCACAAAGACATGAAGAGGACATAACAAAACCTTTTGCCCATCAGGAGACTGAAACGATTTGTTATGGGTCCTCAGATCCTCTAAAGATTTCACAGCTGCACCATCAAGAGCATCCTGTCTGGTTGCATTACTGCCTGGCATGGCAACTGCTCGGTCTCCGACCACAAGGCACGACAGAGGGTATTGCGAACGGCTCAGTACATAACTTGGGCCAAGCTTCCTGCCATCCAGGACCTCTATACCAGGTGGTGTCAGAGTAAGGCCCTTCAAATTGTCAAAGACTCCAGCCACCCAAGTCATAGATTGTTCCCTCTGCTACCGCACGGCAAACGTTACCGGAGCGCCAAGTCTAGGTCCAAGAGGCTTCTAAACAGATTCTACCCCAAGCCATAAGGCTCCTGAACATCTAATCAAATGGATACCCAGACTATTTGCATTGTCCACCCCCCTTTCCTCCTCTTTTATTCCGCTGCTACTCTGTTGTTATTATCTATGCATAGTCACTTTAATCAATCAATCAATCAAATTGTATTTATATAGCCCTTCGTACATCAGCTGATATCTCAAAGTGCTGTACAGAAACCCAGCCTAAAACCCCAAACAGCAAGCAATGCAGGTGTAGAAGCATGGTGGCTAGGAAAAACTCCCTAGAAAGGCCAAAACCTAGGAAGAAACCTAGAGAGGAACCAGGCTATGTGGGGTGGCCAGTCCTCTTCTGGCTGTGCCGGGTGGAGATTATAACAGAACATGGCCAAGATGTTCAAATGTTCATAAATTACCAGCATGGTCGAATAATAACAAGGCAGAACAGTTGAAACTGGAGCAGCAGCACAGTCAGGTGGACTGGGGACAGCAAGGAGTCATCATGTCAGGTCGTCCTGGGGCACGGTCCTTGGGCTCAGGTCCTCAGAGAGAGAGAGAAAGAAAGAGAGAATTAGAGAGAGCATATGTGGGGTGGCCAGTCCTCTTCTGGCTGTGCCGGGTGGAGATTATAACAGAACATGGCCAAGATGTTCAAATGTTCATAAATGACCAGCATGGTCAAATAATAGTAAGGCAGAACAGTTGAAACTGGAGCAGCAGCATGGCCAGGTGGACTGGGGACAGCAAGGAGTCATCATGTCAGGTAGTCCTGGGTCATGGTCCTAGGGCTCAGTTCAGTTGAAACTGGAGCAGCAGCATGGCCAGGTGGACTGGGGACAGCGAGGAGCCATCATGTCAGGTAGTCCTGGGGCATGGTCCTAGGGCTCAGGTCCTCCGAGAGAGAGAAAGAAAGAAGGAGAGAATTAGAGAACGCACACTTAGATTCACACAGGACACCGAATAGGACAGGAGAAGTACTCCAGATATAACAAACTGACCCTAGCCCCCCGACACAAACTACTGCAGCATAAATACTGGAGGCTGAGACAGGAGGGTTCAGGAGACACTGTGGCCCCATTCGAGGACACCCCCTAATAACTCTACCTACATGTACATATGACCTCTATGAACTAACTGGTGGCCCCGCACATTGACTCTGTACCGGTGCCCCCCTGTATATCGGCTTGCTATTGTTATTTTACTGGGCTCTTTTTATCAAATTTTATTTTTTATTTAACTTTTATTTAGCTAGGCAAGTCAGTTAAGAACAAATTCTTATTTTCAATGACGACCTACCAAAAGGCAAAAGGCCTCCTTAAGAATAAGAATTTTTTCTTAACTGACTCGCCTAGTTAAATAAAGGTTAAATATAATGTAATAAAAAACAAATGGCATGAAGATAGAGACAACAATACATTGCACAAAGCAGCCACAACTGTCAGTAAGAGTGTCCATGATTGAGTCTTTGAATGAAGAGATTGAGATAAAACTGTCTCGTTTGAGTGTTTGTTGCAGCTCGTTCCAGTTACTAGCTGCAGAACGGGTGTTGTATGTGGAGGAAGAGGGCTGCAGTAGATATCTCAGATAGGGGGAAGTGAGACCTAGGAGGGTTTTATAAATATGCATCAACCAGTGGGTCTTGTAACGGGTATGCAGAGATGACCAGTTTACAGAGCAGTTTAGAGTGCAGTGATGTGTCCTATAAGGAGCATTGGTGGCAAATCTGATGGCCGAGTGGTAGGAACATCTAGCCACTCGAGAGCCCCTTTCCTGCCGATCTATAAATTATGTCTCCGTAATATAGCACGGGTAGGATGGTCATCTGAATCAGGGTTAGTTTGTCAGCTGGGGTGAAAGAGGAGCGATTACGATAGAGGAAACCAAGTCTAGATTGAACTTTAGCCTGCTTTGATATGTGCTAAGAGGACAGTGCACTGTCTAGTCATACTCCCAAGTACTTGTATGAAGTGACTACCTCAAGCTCTAAACCCTCAGAGGTAGTAATAACACCTGTGGGAAGAGGGGCATTCTTCTTACCAAACCACATGACCTTTGTTTTGGAAGTGTTCAGAACAAGATTCAGGTTAGAGAAAGCTTGTTGGACACTAAAAAAGCTTTGTTGTAGCACATTTTACACAATATCCAGGGAGGGGCCAGCTGAGTGTAAGACTGTATCATCTGCATATAAATGGGTGAGAGAGCTTCCTACTGCCTGAGCTTTGTTGTTGATGTAAATTGAGAGGCGCATGGGGTCTAGGATCGAGCCTTGGGGTACTCCCTTGGTGACAGGCAGTGGCTGAAACAGCAGATTTTTTTAACTTTATACCATGCACTCTTTGAGAGAGGTAGTTAGCAAACCAGGACAAAGACCCATCAGAGACACCAATACTCCTTAGCAGGCCCACAAGAATGGAATGATCCGTATCAAAAGCTTTGGCTATGTCAATATAAATAGTAGCACAATATTGCTTAGAATAAAGGGCAATGGTAACATCATGGAGGACCTTTAAGGTTGCAGTGACACATCCATAACCTGAGTGGAGACCAGATTACATAACAGAGAGAATACTTTAGACATCAAGAAAGCCAGTTCATTATTGACAAGTTTTTCCAACACTTTTGATAAACAGGGCAAAATAGAAATAGGTCTATAACAGCTAGGATGAGCTTGATCTCCCCTTTAAATAAAGGAAAAACTGTGACTGCCTTCAAAGCAATGATTAATTACTTGTTACTTTTATTTCTTATTCGTATTTTTTTTTAAACTGCATTGTTTGTTAGGGGCTCGAAAGTAAGCATTTCACTGTTTGGCACATGTGACTAATAACATTTGATTTGATTTGTAAGGTATTAAAATCCTTAAGAGTCTATTGACGCACCTGAGAGTCAATCTTACTTACATTATTAAAAAAATCCCCCTCATAATCCGTCAGTTTAAGCGAAGAGATATAAGGTTTTAAGTGGGATGTATCTCAATCCACCCAATCCGCCTATGTCGGCCTTCTGCATCTGCGGTGGAAGGTGGCCGAGCTACATTGGTGTTTGTCAGACAGTGAGACAAAAATGGGTGTTCTCATGAAAACGTCTGTAGATATTAAACCTTCACCTGAAGGTAAACCATACAAACAAATGGAAGTATGGAGGTAGTTTTGCAGCAACAAAAATAAGGGGTTAAATATGTATGAAAAAGACACAAATATTGAAAAACTTATTCACTACACACTGAAGGGTTAGGAAGATATCATTCAGTCACAGGTGTAAGCCACATCCAAGTACTTATAGGTTCCGACACAGGGGTCACCGAACACAGAGTTGGATACCTTGATGATACACTACAGTATACAGTATATTAAACTACACACTGAAGGGTTAGAGTTATACTATACTACCCTCTGAAGGGTTAGAGTTATACTATACTACACTCTGAAGGGTTAGAGTTATACTATACTACACTGAAGGGTTAGAGTTATACTATACTACACTGAAGGGTTAGAGTTATACTATACTACACTGAAGGGTTAGAGTTATACTATACTACACTGAAGGGTTAGAGTTATACTATACTACACTGAAGGGTTAGAGTTATACTATACTACACTGAAGGGTTAGAGTTATACTATACTACACTGAAGGGTTAGAGTTATACTATACTACACTGAAGGGTTAGAGTTATACTATACTACACTGAAGGGTTAGAGTTATACTATACTACACTGAAGGGTTAGAGTTATACTATACTACACTGAAGGGTTAGAGTTATACTATACTACACTGAAGGGTTAGAGTTATACTATACTACACTCTGAAGGGTTAGAGTTATACTATACATTTACATTTACATTTACATTTAAGTCATTTAGCAGACGCTCTTATCCAGAGCGACTTACAAATTGGTGCATACACCTTATGACAACCAGTGGAAGGGTTAGCCACTTGCATCTAAAT
The DNA here is from genome assembly GCF_023373465.1 of Oncorhynchus keta. NCBI lineage: Eukaryota > Metazoa > Chordata > Actinopteri > Salmoniformes > Salmonidae > Oncorhynchus > Oncorhynchus keta. The sequence goes on along the minus strand of NC_068440.1, from coordinate 47,866,496 downwards.
CTTGTTGGGGGAGAAGGGGGTGAGAAGGATTACTATACCCTTAGGGTTAGGGTTACCCTATCACTAAGGTATTCCACTTGAAGGGTTAGGGGTTTCAGGTGTCTCCGGAAGGTGGTATACTATACTACACTGAAGGGTTAGAGTTATACTCCACTGAAGGGTCCTATACGTCTGAAGGGTTTGAGGTATACATACCACTGAAGGGTTAGAGCAGCGAACAGTTTTGACTGGGCTGAGCGGGAACTGTACTTCCTCTGAAGTGGTTAGGGAGGTTATACTATACTACACTCTGATAGGCCAGAGGTTAGATGATACTATGCCCTTGTTTGGGTTAGGGCCTATACAGACTACCTGGAGGTACTGAGGTGCCTATACCCTCACAGCTCCGAAGGGTTAGCACCATGGTCTTGAAGTGGATGCAAGCTTCATACTGGAACCAGTGGAGAGAGGGTTAGGATAGGGGTGACGTGAGAGAACTTGGGAAGGTTGAACACCAGGGTTACGGGCTGCTACGTTCTGAAGGTTGTAGGGGTTTACTATACTACAGGCAGAAGGGTTAGCCCAGCCAACAGCGAGTTGCAGTAACTCAAGACGGGGGTTAGATGACAAGTGCCTGGATTAGGACCTGCGCCGGTTAGAGTTCCTACTGTGAAGGGTTAGGGTATACTATACTCTGAAGGATGTTAGAGCATGAACCTACACTCTGAAGGAACGGGACACTACACTGCCTTGATGTTAGTACTGAGAACGTCAGGGTGTTATACTAGGATCACGCTGAAGGTTCTTAGCGCTCTGGGAAGGAGGACACAATGGAGTTGTTAGACCGTGATACTATACTACACTCTGAGATCATGGAAGGGGCAGTTATATACTTCCCCTGGGAGGAAGAGCATACTCCGTCTTGCACTCTGAAGGATTATAGTTCAGCTTAGGTGGTATACTATACTACACTGAAGGATATGTTGCCAGACATGCAGAGATTATAGCGATACTACACCTGGTCATCAGAAGGGGAAAGGAGTTATACTATTACACACTGAAGGGTTAGAGGTATACTATACTACAATGAAGGAGAGACCATGTGAGGTTATGACAGAGCCAAGTGACTTAGGTGTTATAGCGAGAATACAGAAGGGTTCTAGTTATACAGACCACTGAAGGGGACACCAGTGGTGAGAGCTACACGTGGTGAAGGGTTACAGTTATACTCGCCACGCCACCTGAAGGGTTAGCGACCTATACAGGTAGGACTACACAAGGTTAGCCGGCCGGAGATACCCAACTCTGAAGGGTTAGGGTGGAGAGGAGGGATACTGATACTCACTGAAGGGTTATCTATACTACACTGAAGGGTTAGGTTATACTATACGACAGGTCTGAAGGGTTAGAGCAGAGGAGAGAGAGTTAAGGGTTAGAGTTATACTTACTAGCAGTGCGGAGCGCCTCCGTAGTTATACTACACTGAAGGGTTAGAAGAGCATACTCAGTTGAATGACTAGTCTTGAAACCTGAAGGGTGATTTGGATCAAGAAGGTCATACTCACTGAAGGATTAGAGTTATACTATACTGGCCAAGGGTTAGAGTTATACGCTCAAGAGTTTTGGAGACTAAAAGAAGGGTTAGAGGGATACTGGTCTGTAGTTGTTGACATCGGAGGGATCGAAGGGTTAGGTTTTTACTACAGAAGGGTTAGAGCATACTCTACTACACTCTTGAAGACGGGAGGGATACTATACTACACTCTGAAGGTTAGGGATAGTTGATGAGCGAAGGGTTAGAGGTATACTATACTACTCCGGAAATGGTCTGGAGAAGATACTACACTCTGAAGGGTTAGGGGATACTATACTACACTGAAGGGTTAGGTTGTTGGGCGGCTATACGGCCGAAGGGTTATAATACTACCCTCTGAAGGGTTAGAGTTATACTATACTACACTGAAGGGTTAGAGTTATACTATACTACACACTGAAGGGTTAGAGTTATACTATACTACCCTCTGAAGGGTTAGAGTTATACTATACTACACTCTGAAGGGTTAGAGTTATACTATACTACACTGAAGGGTTAGAGTTATACTATACTACACTGAAGGGTTCGAGTTATACTATACTACACTGAAGGGTTAGAGTTATACTATACTACACTGAAGGGTTCGAGTTATACTATACTACACTGAAGGGTTAGAGTTATACTATACTACACTGAAGGGTTCGAGTTATACTATACTACACTGAAGGGTTAGAGTTATACTATACTACACTCTGAAGGATTATAGTTATACTATACTACACTCTGAAGGGTTAGTTATACTATACTACACTGAAGGGTTAGAGGTATACTATACTACACTCTGAAGGGTTAGAGTTATACTATACTACACACTGAAGGATTAGAGGTATATTAAACAACACACTGAAGGGTTAGAGTTATACTATACTACACTCTGAAGGGTTAGAGTTATACTATACTACCCTCTGAAGGGTTAGAGTTATACTATACTACACTGAAGGGTTAGTTATACTATTATACTATACTATACTACACTCTGAAGGGTTAGAGTTATACTATACTACACTGAAGGGTTCGAGTTATACTATACCACACTCTGAAGGGTTAGAGGTATACTATACTACACACTGAAGGGTTAGAGTTATACTATACTACACTGAAGGGTTAGAGGTATACTATACTACACTGTGAAGGGTTAGAGTTATACTATACTACACTCTGAAGGGTTAGAGGTATACTATACTACACACTGAAGGGTTCGAGTTATACTATACTACACTGAAGGGTTCGAGTTATACTATACTACACTGAAGGGTTAGAGTTATACTATACTACACTGAAGGGTTAGAGTTATACTATACTACACTGAAGGGTTCGAGTTATACTATACTACACTGAAGGGTTAGAGTTATACTATACTACCCTCTGAAGGGTTAGAGTTATACTATACTACACTGAAGGGTTAGAGTTATACTATACTACACTCTGAAGGGTTAGAGTTATACTATACTACACTGAAGGGTTAGAGTTATACTATACTACACTCTGAAGGGTTAGAGGTATATTAAACTACACAGTGAAGGGTTAGAGGTATACTATACTACACTGAAGGGTTAGAGTTATACTATACTACACTCTGAAGGGTTAGAGGTATACTATACTACACTGAAGGGTTAGAGTTATACTATACTACACTCTGAAGGGTTAGAGGTATACTATACTACCCTCTGAAGGGTTAGAGGTATATACTACACTCTGAAGGGTTAGAGGTATACTATACTACACTGAAGGGTTAGAGGTATACTATACTACATTCTGAAGGGTTAGAGGTATACTATACTACACTCTGAAGGGTTAGAGGTATACTATACTACACTGAAGGGTTAGAGGTATACTATACTACACTCTGAAGGGTTAGAGGTATACTATACTACACTCTGAAGGGTTAGAGTTATACTATACTACACTGAAGGGTTAGAGTTATACTATACTACACTCTGAAGGGTTAGAGTTATACTATACTACACTGAAGGGTTAGAGGTATACTATACTACACTCTGAAGGGTTAGAGTTATACTATACTACAATCTGAAGGATTATAGTTATACTATACTACACTCTGAAGGATTATAGTTATACTATACTACAATCTGAAGGATTATAGTTATACTATACTACACTCTGAAGGATTATAGTTATACTATACTACAATCTGAAGGATTATAGTTATACTATACTACAATCTGAAGGATTATAGTTATACTATACTACACTCTGAATGATTATAGTTATACTATACTACACTCTGAAGGGTTAGAGTTATACTATACTACACACTGAAGGGTTAGAGGTATATTAAACAACACACTGAAGGGTTAGAGTTATACTATACTACACTCTGAAGGGTTAGAGTTATACTATACTACCCTCTGAAGGGTTAGAGTTATACTATACTACACTGAAGGGTTCGAGTTATACTATACTACACTCTGAAGGGTTAGAGGTATACTATACTACACTCTGAAGGGTTAGAGTTATACTATACTACACTGAAGGGTTAGAGGTATACTATACTACACTCTGAAGGGTTAGAGTTATACTATACTACACACTGAAGGGTTAGAGGTATATTAAACAACACACTGAAGGGTTAGAGTTATACTATACTACACTGAAGGGTTAGAGTTATACTATACTACACTGAAGGGTTCGAGTTATACTATACCACACTCTGAAGGGTTAGAGGTATACTATACTACACACTGAAGGGTTAGAGTTATACTATACTACACTGAAGGGTTCGAGGTATACTATACTACACTGTGAAGGGTTAGAGTTATACTATACTACACTCTGAAGGGTTAGAGGTATACTATACTACACACTGAAGGGTTCGAGTTATACTATACTACACTGAAGGGTTCGAGTTATACTATACTACACTGAAGGGTTAGAGTTATACTATACTACACTGAAGGGTTAGAGTTATACTATACTACACTGAAGGGTTCGAGTTATACTATACTACACTGAAGGGTTAGAGTTATACTATACTACCCTCTGAAGGGTTAGAGTTATACTATACTACACTGAAGGGTTAGAGTTATACTATACTACACTCTGAAGGGTTAGAGTTATACTATACTACACTGAAGGGTTAGAGTTATACTATACTACACTCTGAAGGGTTAGAGGTATATTAAACTACACAGTGAAGGGTTAGAGGTATACTATACTACACTGAAGGGTTAGAGTTATACTATACTACACTCTGAAGGGTTAGAGGTATACTATACTACACTGAAGGGTTAGAGTTATACTATACTACACTCTGAAGGGTTAGAGGTATACTATACTACCCTCTGAAGGGTTAGAGGTATACTACACTCTGAAGGGTTAGAGGTATACTATACTACACTGAAGGGTTAGAGGTATACTATACTACATTCTGAAGGGTTAGAGGTATACTATACTACACTCTGAAGGGTTAGAGGTATACTATACTACACTGAAGGGTTAGAGGTATACTATACTACACTCTGAAGGGTTAGAGGTATACTATACTACACTCTGAAGGGTTAGAGTTATACTATACTACACTGAAGGGTTAGAGTTATACTATACTACACTCTGAAGGGTTAGAGTTATACTATACTACACTGAAGGGTTAGAGGTATACTATACTACACTCTGAAGGGTTAGAGTTATACTACACTCTGAAGGGTTAGAGTTATACTATACTACAATCTGAAGGATTATAGTTATACTATACTACACTCTGAAGGATTATAGTTATACTATACTACAATCTGAAGGATTATAGTTATACTATACTACAATCTGAAGGATTATAGTTATACTATACTACAATCTGAAGGATTATAGTTATACTATACTACAATCTGAAGGATTATAGTTATACTATACTACAATCTGAAGGATTATAGTTATACTATACTACAATCTGAAGGATTATAGTTATACTATACTACACTCTGAATGATTATAGTTATACTATACTACACACTGAAGGGTTAGAGGTATATTAAACTACACTCTGAAGGGTTAGAGTTATACTGTACTACACTGAAGGGTTAGAGGTATACTATACTACACTCTGAAGGATTATAGTTATACTATACTACACTCTGTAACCAACAAGTAACCATTTTTATCTCTCAAAAAGGTAGAGGTCAACATTTTGACCCTGTTTTCAATACCTTACCTTGAGAGGATAATGGCACTGAGCCTTTTCTATTTTTTTTGCTTGAAAACTTATGGTTTGATTGAAGAGGGCAGTCAATAGGTGCAGATGATTGATATCAAGGATCACCCAATTTAGTATTTATACTGACAGGTATATGAACATCAATGATGCTTATAAACACTAAAGTCTGGTTGTGGATATTCACTTTTCTGAAACAATTCACTTCATTATAATTGAATTAGTATCGGGTATTCATAATTATATTACCCAATGAATAGGCTTCTATGCGCTGTGGCCTCAGGCGTTGTTGCCCAGCCAGGCCATGCATCATGTGTCACATGTTGTTACCCATCATTAGAGGTCCAAAAAGCCTGTCATTGTTTGTTACATACAGTACACTATTGGTACACTATGGGGCTTAACCACATAACGCTGCACCGGCTAGATAGAACAGCACACTCCGTCCGGTAAGACGAGGGGGGCGGTCTGTTTATATTTGTAAACATCAGCTGGTGCACGAAATCTAAGGAAGTCTCTAGATTTTGCTCGCATGAAGTAGAGTATCTTATGAAAAACTGCAGACCACACTATTTGCCAAGAGTTTTTATCTTTACCTTTTGTAGCTGTTTATTTACAACCACAGACAGATGCTGGCACTAAGACCGCACTCAGTTAGCTGCATAAGGAAATACGCAAACAGGAAACCTCTCACCCAGAGGCGGTGCTCCTAGTGGCCGGAGAATTTAATGTAGGGAAACTTAAATCAGTTCTACCTAATTTCTATCAACATGCTAACTGTGCAACCAGACGGAAAATAATTCAAGATCACCTGTACTCCACACACAGAGACATCTACAAAGCTCTCCCTCGCCCTCCATTTGGTAAATCTGACAACAATTCTATCCTCCTGATTCCTGCTTACAAACAAAAAATAAAGCAGGAACCACCAGTGACTCGGTCTATACAAAACTGGCAAGATGAAGCAGATGGTAAACTACAGGATTATTATGCTATCACAGATTGGAACATGTTCCAGGATTCTTCCGATGGCTTTGAGGAGTACACCACATCAGTAACTGGCTTTATCACTAAGTGCATCGAGGACGTCGTCCCCACAGTGACTGTACGTACATACCTCAACTAGAAGCAACGGATTACAGGCAACATTCGCACTGAGCTAGAGGATAGAGCTGCCGCTTTCAAGGTCTCTAACCCGGGACTCTAACCCGGAAGCTTATAAGAAATCCTGCTATGCCCTCTAACGAACAATCAAACAGGCAATACAGGGTTAAGATTGAATCGTACTACACCGGCTCCGACGATCTTATGTGGCAGGGCTTGCAAACTGTTATAGACTACAAAGGGAAGCACAGAGCGAGCTGCCTAGTGACACGAGCCTACCAGACGAGCTAAATCACTTCTATGCTCGCTTTGAGGCAAGCAACACTGAGGCATGCATGAGAGCATCAGCTGTTCAGCTGTGTGATCAAGCTCTCCATAGCCGACGTGAGTAAGACCTTTAAACAGGTCAACATACACAAGGATGTGTATGCCGAGGAACTTAAAACTTGCTACCCTCTCCACTACTGTTCCATCGATGTGGATAGGGGGGTGTTCCCTCTGCTGTTTCCTGAAGTCCACAATCATCTCCTTAGTTTTGTTGACGTTGAGTGTGAGGTTACTTTCCTGACACCACACTCCGAGGGCCCTCACCTCCTCCCTGTAGGCTGTCTCGTCGTTGTTGGTAATCAAGCCTACCACTGTTGTGTCGTCCGCAAACTTGATGATTGAGTTGGAGGCGTGCGTGGCCACGCAGTCGTGGGTGAACAGGGAGTACAGGAGAGGGCTCAGAACGCACCCTTGTGGGGCCCCCGTGTTGAGGATCAGCGGGGAGGAGATGTTGTTGCCTACCCTCACCACCTGGGGGCGGCCCGTCAGGAAGTCCAGTACCCAGTTGCACAGGGCGGGGTCGAGACCCAGGGTCTTGAGCTTGATGACGAGCTTGGAGGGTACTATGGTGTTGAATGCCGAACTGTAGTCGATGAACAGCATTCTCACATAGGTATTCTTCTTGTCCAGGTGGGTTAGGGCAGTGTGCAGTGTGGTTGAGATTGCATCGTCTGTGGACCTATTTGGGCGGTAAGCTACTGTATATAGCATCAATACTGTTAATGCCTTGCTAATGTATATAACCTCTCTACTGTATATAGCCTCTCTACTGTATATAGCATCAATACCTGTTGTATTCGGTGCTTTGATTTACGTATATGATAGAGTTTACATTTACCAGACACTCTTATTCAGAGCGACTTACAGTACTGAGTGCATAGATTTCCGTACTGGTCCCCCCGTGGGAATTGTACCCACAACCCTGACATTACAAGGGCCATGCTCTTCCAAGTGAGCAACACAGGACTATATATGTAGTTTTATTCAAGTAACCAACATGAAGTCCTGCGGGCTCCATTCAAGCTATCATTAAGGAAATACTGTTGAGCAGTCTTGTGTAGCTAATTTGTTTACTCTGCCTATCATAAATCGCCATCCCTATTGGATTTCTTGTTGCAAAGTGGGATTAAAATAGGTTCATTTGTAATTTTTTTGTCAACAGTCTACACAAAGTACTATGTAATTCCAAAGTGGAAGAAAATGTGACATTTTTAATGAATGAAAAATAAAATATATACTGTATGTTAGAAACACATTTGGAAGCGATTACAGCTGTGCTGTTACATTTACATTTACATTTAGCAGACGCTCTTATCCAGAGCGACTTACGGTTTTCTTCTGGTGAAAGAGACGAGGACCAATATGCAGCGTGGTTATCTTTATACATCTTTAATAAAATATGAAAAATACAAACAATATACAAAACAAGAAACGTGAAAAACCGAAACAGCCCTATTTTTTTATAAAAAATAATTTATTATCTTCAATACCATTCATTCTTTACAACTCATAATTCTCATACATACTCAAATAATGGTATTTTAATTTAACTCATTTAACTAAACAAAAACCCCAAACAAAACCTCAGGGGAGCATCTTCCCTCCCCGTCACCCTACAATCTACCTTTCCCTATCTCCCCATCCCTAATCTATCCCCTTACAACTCTAAATGACACCCAGCCCTAAACTCCCCTTCCACCTCTCCCGAGCAGCATGCTGCCCCCACTTCCTCTCCTCCCTCTTCATCCTCCCCCTCAAATCTCCTTCCACCCTCCTCACTATCCCTTCCACCCCCCAATCTCTCCCTGTCTTCACCATGTTCTGCCTGGCTTCCCACAGCCCCCGTTTAAAGAGACTCATGAGAAGCCAGAGCAGAAACCTGTCCCTATCCGTCCCTCTCGCTCTCCCTACACCTCTCTCTAACCTGGCCCACGTCAATACAAAATCCCCCCTTACCAAACCTAACAACACCCGTGCCCTAGCCCATACTACTCCGGCAAAGGCACAGTCCCAAAAGACATGGTGCACAGTCTCCTCCCTGCCACAAGAGGATCTTGGACAGGTGGGGAATACATCAAACTATACCGGTACATGATGGAAAGTACCGGCAAACACTTATGAAGGCTCAACCAATTCAAGTCCTTGAGCCTGTTGTCCAGACCCCGCGCCTGCACTCCCTCCCAGACCACTTCCGAGATGCCCACTACAGGCACCGGACTCCCTGCCTTTCTGACCTCCTCGTTCAGATGCCTGTGATCTAAACCAACTCGGGCAACTTCAACCTCAGGGTGCGCACGCAGCCACTTGGCCGCATGACCAAAGTGCCATGGCAGCTGTTCCGCCCGAGGACCCGTGTTAGACCACACCATTACGCTTCTCGCCTGATACGAGAAGAACACCCACAGGAGGTAACCGGACGGGTGTATCACTGGATGAGCAAGCTCCGTTAACAAGAAAGAAACAAAAATTGTGTCCAGCTTGAGGGGGAAATGTGGTACCCCCCTACCTCCCTCCCCGATGGGACAGAGCATGCGTGCCCTGGCGACCCACTCGCACCTGCCACTCCACATGAACTGAAACACAAGCCTCACTAGAGGCCTCCTCAGACAAGCCGGCAATGGGTAGATGTACGCCAAATACAAAAGAGACGGCAACACATCCACCTTTAGAACCAGGACTTTGCCCATAAAGACAAACACCTAGCCTTCCACATTGCTAGCTTCCTCTGTACCACTGCGATACGCATGTTCCAGTTTAGCGTCACTGAGCCGGAGGTCTCAAAATGGACCCCGAGAATCCTCAGGGCCCCCTCACAGAGAGATAACCCCCAGGCACATCCGTTCTACCGCGCCATCTTCCGAAAAACTTGATGGAAGACTTTGCATGGTTCAGAACCGCTCCCGACGCTCGGGTGAAATCCCCAAAGATGGCAAGGGACCTTGTCAGGCACAAGTCCTTGCACAGCAGCAAGGAAGTGTCGTCGGCGTACTGCGTCATCTTAACACGCAGCCCACCAGTTCCAGGGATCAACAAGCCTTCCACCCCTGTGTCTGCCTAATGGCAGCCCCCAGAGGCTCCATGTACAGAACGAAGAGGAGAGCCGAGAGTGGGCACCCCTGCCTGACCCCAGACGAGAGGTCAAAACGTCACCCAAGTGACTATTTACACTAACTCGGCACCCCGCTCTGACATATAATGTACGAATCCATCCTATGAACTTCTCCCCAAATCCTAATCGACCTAACACTCTGAATAAAAGGATCTATTCACGCGATCAAAGGCTTTCGCCTGATCTAGCGCTGCTACCATTAAAGGCAGTCCTCTATCTTCAACCCAATCGATGGAGTCCCTGATTAACTGTAGGTTCCATCTAATAGAGTGGCCCTCTACCCCGCACATCTGATCCTCATGGACGACGTAGGGAAGGGCTGTGCACAACCGGTCTGCTAAAACCTTTACAAGTATCTTGTAATCTACACACAGCATGGTCAACGGCCGCCAGTTGCCACGGTCTGTTACTTCCCCCTTCTTATATAAAAGTGACAGCACACCAACAGCCATTGATCCCCTCCGGGACCCCCTGTCTCAAGGATGGCCTTCAAGACTTCGAGGACCACTGGTACAAGTATACCCCAAAACTTGAGATAAAACTCAGCCGGCAGCCCATCCATCCCAGGCACCTTCCCTTTTCCCATCCTCCTAAGAGCGCTCTCAGCCTCTTCTAGTGAGATCTGGGCCTCCATCACTTCTCTAATGTCCTCCGGCAACCGCCTGGACAAGTGTTCTAAAACACATTTCCCTACTCTACATCTATTTCCCTTTCTTTAAATAAACCTTGGAAATTATCAGTTGTCACCCTGACCATATCCTCTGGTTCTCTAACTATACTACCATTTTCTTCCCTAACGCCATGCATTACCTTCCTACTCTGTCTGGCCCTAACAGACTTAAAGAACATAGCAGAACAAGTTTCATTGTGTTCTAGAAAGCCACTATGCGCAAGCTCCAGGAAAGCTCGAGCCTTCCGCTCCTGCAACTCCCTGCCTGCGCCTTAGGGTTGCGGATCTCTCCCAGTCAAGCGACCCGCCGAGGTTGCCTGCCTCGTACTCGAGTTCAATTAACTTTTGGATACGATCCACCTCCCTCCTCTCCTCCCTTTTTTTTTCCTCTTGCAATACCCTATTATAAAAGCCCTAATCCTCACCTTAACTAATTCCCACCACTCTAACACCCCCTCGCACATGGACCGGAGGCCTTCAAGCCTCAAAATAAACCATAAAACCCGTCAACAAAAGCCTGCTCCTCCAGCACATCCCGATCTAACTTCCAGTACCCCTACCAAAGAGGCAGACTGGCGACCCCACCTGCAGGAGCACCCCGTCATGATCCGAAAAGAAAACAGGCAACAGCCTCCCAGACAACTTACCCAAAGACCTGGGTACAAAAATATAGTCGAGCCTCCGCTCAACCCCCTGGAGTTGCGCCATGTAGGACCGGACATTTTCGGAGTAGTGTGCAGACCACCATCAACCAGACCATGGCAAGCCATTAGCCCAGTAATAGCGCCTGCACTGCTATCCCCCTATTCCTAAATCTGTATTAAAATCCCCCTATCACTAATTTCCTATTTGTGACACACAGGGGCGTCAGAGAGTCCACCATCTCCCTCCTGTCTGCCACCACCTGTGGCCCATACACCACCACTAATCTAAATTTACAATCCCTTATCGTGACATCCACCCCTATAACCCTCCCCTGCATTACCACAAAAGAATCCTCCACTTTTACCTCCCTGTGCCCACACAAAATCCCTACCCCGATGAGTGCACCCCCAATACCCCAAAACGACTCCCCCTTGTCCCACTCCCTCTTAAACCTACTAACATCCCCTCCATCCCTCTGGTGAACCTTCTGTAAAAAAAAAAAAAATCAAACCCCACACCCTCCAAATAACTAAAAACCACCCTCCTCTTAACAAAATCCCTTAAACACCTTACATTTAAACTAACAAAAGTAAAATTAGACCCCATGAAAGAATAAAATAAAATCATGTAATACACTCAAATTCTAAACCCAGACAGAAAAAAACTAAAACAGGAGACTCACCCGATGCTCCCCTGCTCCATATCTACCGGTGAAAACACCAGCTGTACACCCGACATCCCCCCTCTTCCTCCATCTCACCAACCCAGGATGCAGGAATAGTGTTTGGCTCTGGGGTGCCCTGCACCCTGGGTCTACCCCCACACTCCTCCCCCTCCCCAGTGCTGCAGCTGGTTTGGAAAAAAATCGTCCCCAAACAAAAAAACTCCCCACCTACCCAGTCCTGAGTCTTGTTAGGTGTGTCCCCACCCAACAGCAGTTGAGGGCCTGGGGAAACCAGCAGCAACCCAGAGGTTTCTCCCACCCCCATCACTCTCTTGACCATCCCCTACCTCTCACTGTCGGCCAATCGCACCCTCCTCTTCATTCTCTTCTTTGGTGATGGCGGCAGTGGAGAGATACCACCCTCCCCCCCCGCCAGCTCCTCCACCATAGCCCTCATATCTTCCACCAGGGCACTTTCCCCCAGTCCACTTGCTCTTCCACCGTCTCCTTCTCCACCACTCCTCCCTCACTTTCTTCTCTCTCATGCTCCTCCACTCGGTTGCCTTCTTCCGCTGCTTTTCCTGGTTCTCCTACTCCCGTGCCTTCTGTTTCCTTCTCTCTTCCATCCGCCGCTTCTTGCTCCTCCTCCTTCCTTGCAGCCTTCCCCTCTGGACCTGTACTCTGGTCATGAGGCATGCTTCCTTCCCCTCTCTTCTTCCCCATCCCCCGCTCCTGCTCCCCCCAGCCGCAGACGCATATGACCTCTGATGAGCCGGGCACCCCCGCCACAGGTGTGCTGACGAGCCACACCCATGGCACGCCTTAGGCTTGTCACAATCCCTCACCTCGTGTTCCTCAGATCCACAAAATCTGCATTTTCTTGTGCTGCACGAGGCGAATATGTGGCCATAGGCCATACAGCGCCTGCAAAATGGGGGCTGACGTGCATAAAACAACGTCCCTGTCAGCCCCTAGGGAGAACATAGCAGGAGGATGGAGGTAGCCACCATGTCCCTTTGGGTCCTCCCTGAGGAGGGCCTGGAAGCCTCTACTCCCATTCCAAAACCCAAGGGAGTCTTTGAGGTGCCTTGCTGAGGAGACGTTATCCATGTATCTCCCCAGAAAGGCCCTCACCTCTTCGTCCTTAATGTATGGGTTGTAAATGTCGACAGTTAGTTGTTGTTTTTCGCCAGGCTTGTTATTTCATAGTGGCTCATCGGCCTCTCACCTCCCACTGCTCTTGCCCTTCTCAGGATATCATTGTGTTTCTCCTCTGTATATAGTGCCACGTCGTATGCTCCCTCCAACGAGTTGCCTTGGAAACAAAACACATCCTTCACCGTCAGCTTTAGAATCCCCATCAATATTATCCTTCCAAAGGTTTCCCGTCCTAAAGGCTCCAACTCCTTTTCCTTCCAAGCAAACTGAATCGTGTTGGCCAGCCCAATCCCAGGGACCGACCGTGTTGATGGATTTTGCACCATCTCCGCAAGGAGAATGGCGTTCGTTCTCTTCTCTTCCAAAACAAGGAAAAAGAAAAACCAAAGTGACTGAGCCTATCTGGTGAAACTACACAGAGACAGGAACAATCACCCATGAAATACTCAAAGAATATGGCTGCCTAAATATGGTTTCCAATCAGAGACAACGATAAACACCTGCCTCTGATTTAGAACCACTCTAGGCAACCATAGACTTACCTAGAATACTATACTAAACACAACCCCATCATCTACAAAACCTCTAGACCAGACAAACACATAATCACCCATGTCACACCCTGGCCTAACCAAAAATAATAAAGAGAACACAGAATACTAAGACCAGGGCGTGACAGTACCCCCCAAAGGTGCGGACTCCCGGCCGCACACCTAAACCCATAGGGGAGGGTCTGGGTGGGCGTCTGTCCACGGTGGCGGCTCTGGTGCTGGACGTGGACCCCACTCCATCATGGACTTTGTCCACCTCCTTAGCGTCCTTAGATTGGCGACCATCACCACCGACCTTGGCCTAAGAACCCTAACAGAGGGCCCCACTGAGCTGAGGGGCAGCTCCGGACTGAGGGACAGCTCGGGATGGAGGGATAGCTCGGGACTGAGGGGTAGCTTGGGACTGAGGGGTAGCTCAGGACTGAAGGGTAGCTCAGGACTGAGGGTAGCTCAGGACTGAGAGGAAGGACTGAGAGGAAGCAGGACTGAGAGGAAGCTCAGGACTGAGAGGAAGCTCAGGCAGGTTGATCAAATCAAATCAAATGTATTTATATAGCCCTTCGTACATCAGCTGATATCTCAAAGTGCTGTACAGAAACCCAGCCTAAAACCCCAAACAGCAAGCAATGCAGGTGTAGAAGCACGGTGGCTAGGAAAAACTCCCTAGAAAGGCCAAAACCTAGGAAGAAACCTAGAGAGGAACCAGGCTATGTGGGGTGGCCAGTCCTCTTCTGGCTGTGCCGGGTGGAGATTATAACAGAACATGGCCAAGATGTTAAAATGTTCATAAATGACCAGCATGGTCGAATAAGGCAGAACAGTTGAAACTGGAGCAGCAGCACGGCCAGGTGGACTGGGGACAGCAAGGAGTCATCATGTCAGGTAGTCCTGGGGCATGGTCCTAGGGTTCAGGTCCTGCTCCGAGAGAAAGAAAGAGAGAATTAGAGAGAGCATATGTGGGGTGGCCAGTCCTCTTCTGGCTGTGCCGGGTGGAGATTATAACAGAACATGGCCAAGATGTTCAAATGTTCAAAACTCTGGCTCTGGCAGATGCTGGCTGACTGGTGGTTCTGGCAGATCCTGGCTGACTGGCGGCTCTGGGCAGATCCTGGCTGACTGGCGATTCTGGCAGATCCTGGCTGAATGGCGGATCCTGGCTGACTGGCGGATCCTGGCCGACTGGCAGATCCTGGCTGACTGGCGGCTCTGGGCAGATCCTGGCTGACTGGCGGCTCTGGCAGATCCTGGCTGACTGGCGATTCTGACAGATCCTGGCTGAATGGTGGATCCTGGCTGAATGGCGGATCCTGGCTGACTGGCGGCTCTGGCGGTGACGTGCATTATTTTCTAAATACTTCAAGCTCTGTCAAATTTGTTTTTGATCATTTCCAAGTCTTGCTATATCATTTTCAATCAGATTCAAATCCACACTGTAAATAGACTACTCGAACATTCACTGTCTTCTTGGTGCGAGACTCTAATCGCTTATAAGAAATCTCACTTGTGTCGACTGCTCGACTGAAGGACCTTACAGAAAATGATGTCTAATTTTCTCAAGTTGGGCCTCTGATGCTAGTATCTACTTCACAGCAGGGCTGTTTAAAAATAAAAATAAAAAGCAGGGCTGTTTAAAAATTTGAAATAATCCAAGGGGAGTGAATATATATGATAGTCACTGACTAGATTGACTTTATGGTAAATACATTTGAGACAAAATTTTGCAAACCCCAATCTTCCTCATCCTAAAACATGATGCTGCATTTGGATTGTTCTGAAATAATAATAATTATTCCTTTGTACAACAATGTACCAAATAATACTAAAATAATTCCATGACTTGAATGAATTGCTTCATGAGGTGTCTTGTCTGTGTAGAACATGAAACAAATCAGGATCTCTCTGCTCCCTACAGGAAGTTAGTCTATGTGTTGAGCTACCAAACCAGGATCTCTCTGCTCCCTACAGGAAGTTAGTCTACGTGTTGAGCTACGTCGATGAGCTGGAGGAGAACGTATCATATTGTTGAAACAGAGCAATATAGAGGAGGGTCGATGAGCCGGAGGAGCATGTAGTATCATATCGTTGAAACAGAGCAATGCAGAGAGAGAGGAGGATCCCTCGTCATCTATTGATACATCCAGGAATGCTGTCATTCCCTGTTCCATCCATCGGACCTGCTGGCAGTCTCTCCTCGCGCTAGAATCATTGCTAAATCAAGCACTGGCAAGCTGCTATACTGGCTACTGGCTATAACGAATTCAATCCAGCTTCAGCAAGCATCATGCAGCCCCAAGGTGAGCGCTCCACCAATTACATTTTATGGATACTGGGCACAAAGCAACTACAAGCAATGTAGTTTCAAAGATTTAGTCAATATATTGTGACTTGGAATCTTCATGGAAAATCAATTGATTTGGAAAAAATATTTAAATGGTGAAATTTCAACAGCAGGATAATGTCATCATTGTAACAAATATAATATATATAATATGGACAAACCTTAAAATAAGTTACATTTGTACCTTTGAAACAATGTCAGATCTTCAATGTTATATCCACTATAAAAATACACCAACTATAGGCTAGGCAGCAACTCTTACGGGATAATTGATCTATTATAGAGAGATCTATAGAGAATAATGTACTGGCGAGCTGATCTATTATAGAGAGATCTGTAGAGAATAACGTACTGGAGAGTTGATCTATTATATAGAGATCTATAGAGAATAACGTACTGGAGAGTTGATCTATTATAGAGAGATCTATAGAGAATAATGTACTGGAGAGTTGATCTATTATAGAGAGATCTATAGAGAATAATGTACTGGAGAGTTGATCTATTATATAGAGATCTATAGAGAATAATGTACTGTTTGTAATGTTTGCTCTGTCACACGTCTCAGAACATGGTCATCAATATCATAGATTAGTTTGCTGATAATACAAAATATGACATTGTTTTAATAGTATCATCATTATGACTATACCATAGACACAAAAGTATGTCAACACCCCTTCAAATGAGTGGATTCGGCTTTTTCAGTAAGCTATTTCAGTAGTGGAGGGATTGACTTCATCCCTACTTATATTTATGAGAGGTATTGACATGTTGAATGCACCGAGCTGTCTTTTTAAACTATTGGTACACAGCTCTGACACCCATGCGTACCCCACAAGACATGCCACAAGAGGTCTCTTCACAGTCCCCAAGTCCAGAACAGACTATGGGAGGCACACAGTAGTACATAGAGCCATGAGTATATGGAACTCTATTCCACAGTAGTACATAGAGCCATGAGTATATGGAACTCTATTCCACATCAAGTAACTGATGCAGCAGTAAAATTAGATTTTAAAAAACAGTTAAAAAAACACCTTATGGAACACTGGGGACTGAAGCAACACAAACATTGGCACACACACACACACATACACACACACACACACACACACACACACACACACACACACACACACACACACACACACACACACACACACACACACACACACACACACACACACACAACACACATTAATTTGGTACTGTAGATATGTGGTAGTGGTGGAGTAGGGGCCTGAGGGCACACAGTGTGTTGTGAAATCTGTGAATGTATTGTAATGTTTTTCAAATGGTATAAACTGCCTTAATTGTGCTGGACCCCAGGAAGAGTAGCTTCTGCGTTGGCAGGAAACTAATGGGGATCCATAATAAATACAAATACAAAACATTGGCAGTAGAATGAATGGCCTTACTGGAGAGCTCAGTGTCTTTCAATGTGGCACTGTCATGGGAGGTTTCCAATTTCTGTCCTGCGAGAGCTGACCTGGTCAACTGGAAGTACTATGATTGTGAAGTGAAAACGTCTAGGAGCAACCACCACTCAGCCGCGAAGTGGTAGGCCACACAAGCTTACAGAACATGATCACCGAGTGCTGAAGCGTGTAGAGCGTAAAAATCGTCTGTCCTCAGTTGCAACACTCACTACTGAATACCAAACTGCCTCTGAAAGCAACATCAGGACAAAACTGTTCCGTGAGAGCTTCATGAAATGCAGCCGCACACAAACCTAATATCACCAGGCGCAATGCCAAGCGTCTGCTGGAGTGGTGTAAAGCTCGCCACCATTGGACAATGGAGCAGTGGAAACGTGTTCCCTGGAGGGATGAATCACGCTGTTCTGGGGCTGTTTGTCATGGTTCAGGCTCAGCCCCTTAGTTCCATTGAAGGGAAATCTTAATGCTACAGCATACACTTACATTCTAGACGATTCTGTGCTTCCAAATTTAGGAAGGCCCTTTCCCTAAGAGTTTCAGCATGACAATGCCCCTGCTCACAAAACATGGTGTATCCAGAAATGGTTTGTCGAGATTGGTGTGGAAGAACTTGACTGTGAGACCTGACCTCAACCCCATCAAACACCTTTGGGATGAATTGGAACGCCGACTGCGAGCCAGGCCTAATCGCCGAACATCGGTGCCTGACCTCACTAATGCTCTTGTCGCTGAATGAAAGCAAGTCCCCAACATTTATTGGAAAAGCCTTCCCAGAAGACAGCATGGGGCTGGCAGGTAGCCTAGTGGTTAGAGTGTTGGACTAGTAACCGAAAGGTTGCAAGTTCAAATCCCTGAGCTGACAAGGTAAAAATCTGTTGTTCTGCCCCTGAACAAGGCAGTTAATAACCTGTTGGGGCTGTTTACTGCCCCCTCTGGAGTAATTGCGTGCCCATAGTAAACATAATTAGTTTTTTTGTCAAAAGTTGCTAATATATGCAAATGAAAAATATTATTGAATAGAAAACACTCTAAAGCTTCTAAAACCGTTTAAATTATGTCTGTATGTAAAGCAGAACTCTCAGGGCAGTCATTCTCCCAAACTCTCTCTTGTCATCAGAAAAGTTGGCCCAACTTTGACGTCATCGCCCCCACCCTTCCCAAGGACTTACAGGTCTGGGAACAGTCTCTTTGTCTTCAGCGCGATGTCTGCTTCCAATGGGGCTTCTCATTGTGAGAATCGCGCGCTCACGAGAGTTTTGGCGGGCCGAAACCTTTCGGTCACGCGAAAAAACAGGTTACTCTCATGCGCGCTCTGCTCCGCTCCGGTCCTGTCTTTTTTCCAAGATCGATTATACAATGCATGCGTTTCTGTTCGTCCTCACGATTGCTGTACACCTTTATAACATGTTAAAGCTTGATTATGAACTTAGTTTGACAAGTTTAGTCGACATATACTTGACTTTTGGCTGCATTTCAACCGAAATGTGTCGTGTTTGAGAACCGAAAGACACAGACTGCAAAACTAAACGCTGTTTTTGGTAAGTATAATTCCTTCCAGGTCTTCTGATGGAAGAACAGCAAAGGTAAGGGAATATTTATGTGGTAAATTTGGGTTTCTGTGGACTCCAAGATAGAGGAGACATAATGCTACTTTTTGAGCGCCGACTCATAGTATAGCCTAGTGAACGAAACCTGTAACGTTAAAAATAAATGTAACACAGCGATTGCATTCAGAAGAAGTGTATCTAACTATATATATGTAGAACATGCATATTTAGTCAAAGTTTATGATGTGTATTCCTTGTTAGCTGACGTTATCTGCCGGAGCTATCGTCATTTCTCAGGACATTCGAGTAGCATTTTTGAATGATGCATCATTGTAAACAGAGATTTATGGATATATATAGCATATTATTGAAAAAAACATAAATGTACTGTGTAACATGTTATATTACTGTCATCTGATGAAGATTTCAAAAGGTTAGTGAAATTATTTTTCTTTTAATCCTGCGTTTGTTGATTGCATATTTTTTTCAACTTGGCTATGCAAATTAGCTGTGTCTTCGGTGGTGGTTTGACATAAATATGTGCTATGTTTTCGCCGTAAAACATTTTAGAAATCTGACTTGCTGGGTAGATGAACAAGGTGTTTATCTTTCATTTGAGCCATTGGACTTGTTAATGTGTGGAGGTTAAATATTTTTAGGAATATTGTTGCGTTCCATGCGCCACCTTCCAGCTGAACGTGGGGGGGTGGGGGAGTTCCCAAATGGGAACCATAACCCCCTTCTGGCCACTGTTCCTAGGCCATCCTTAAAAATAAGTATTTGCTCTAAATTGGCTTGCCTAGTTAAATAAAGGTTAGAAAGAGTGGCGGATGTAGCAGCAAAGGGGGACCAACTCCATATTAATGCTCATGATTTTGGAATGAGATGTTCAAGAGTAGATGTCCACATACCTTTGGTCATGTGGTGACGCAACTTGGATGTTTCCCTCAAGCTCAACCTCTACAAAATGGAGCTGTTCTTCCTCCCAGGGAAGGCCTGCTCACTCTAATACCTCTCCTTAATGATTAACAACTCCACAGTATCCTCCTCTCAGATTGCAAAGAATCATGACCCTGGACAACAACTTGTCGTTCTCTGCAAACATCAAAGCAGTGACTCGCTCCTGCAGGTTCATTCTCTACAACATCCGTAGAGCACAACCTTTCCTCACAGTAAGCGTTGCAGGTCCTCTACCTTCTAGACTACTGCAGCTCTCTGTTGGCTGGGCTCCCCTATTGTCCTCTACCTTCTAGACTACTGCAGCTCTCTGTTGGCTGGGCTCCCCTCTTGTCCTCTACCTTCTAGACTACTGCAACTCTCTGTTGGCTGGGCTCCCCTATTGTCCTCTACCTTCTAGACTACTGCAACTCTCTGTTGGCTGGGCTCCCTCTTGTCGTCTACCTTCTAGACTACTGCAACTCTCTGTTGGCTGGGCTCCCCTCTTGTCCTCTACCTTCTAGACTACTGCAACTCTCTGTTGGCTGGGCTCCCTATTGTCCTCTACCTTCTAGACTACTGCAACTCTATGTTGGCTGGGCTCCCCTCTTGTCCTCTACCTTCTAGACTACTGCAACTCTCTGTTGGCTGGGCTCCCTATTGTCCTCTACCTTCTAGACTACTGCAACTCTCTGTTGGCTGGGCTCCCCTATTGTCCTCTACCTTCTAGACTACTGCAACTCTCTGTTGGCTGGGCTCCCCTCTTGTCCTCTACCTTCTAGACTACTGCAGCTCTCTGTTGGCTGGGCTCCCTCTTGTCCTCTACTTTCTAGACTACTGCAACTCTCTGTTGGCTGGGCTCCCCTATTGTCCTCTACCTTCTAGACTACTGCAACTCTCTGTTGGCTGGGCTCCCTCTTGTCCTCTACCTTCTAGACTACTGCAACTCTCTGTTGGCTGGGCTCCCTATTGTCCTCTACCTTCTAGACTACTGCAGCTCTCTGTTGGCTGGGCTCCCCTCTTGTCCTCTACTTTCTAGACTACTGCAACTCTCTGTTGGCTGGGCTCCCTATTGTCCTCTACCTTCTAGACTACTGCAACTCTCTGTTGGCTGGGCTCCCCTCTTGTCCTCTACCTTCTAGACTACTGCAACTCTCTGTTGGCTGGGCTCCCCTATTGTCCTCTACCTTCTAGACTACTGCAACTCTCTGTTGGCTGGGCTCCCTCTTGTCCTCTACCTTCTAGACTACTGCAACTCTCTGTTGGCATTTAAAATTTTTCAATAGACATTGAACCGGCCTGGGCTCCCCTCTTGTCCTCTACCTTCTAGACTACTGCAACTCTCTGTTGGCTGGGCTCCCTCTTGTCCTCTACCTTCTAGACTACTGTAACTCTCTGTTGGCTGGGCTCCCTATTGTCCTCTACCTTCTAGACTACTGCAGCTCTCTGTTGGCTGGGCTCCCTCTTGTCCTCTACCTTCTAGACTACTGCAACTCTCTGTTGGCTGGGCTCCCTCTTGTCCTCTACCTTCTAGACTACTGCAACTCTCTGTTGGCTGGGCTCCCCTATTGTCCTCTACCTTCTAGACTACTGCAACTCTCTGTTGGCTGGGCTCCCCTCTTGTCCTCTACCTTCTAGACTACTGCAACTCTCTGTTGGCTGGGCTCCCCTATTGTCCTCTACCTTCTAGACTACTGCAACTCTCTGTTGGCTGGGCTCCCCTATTGTCCTCTACCTTCTAGACTACTGCAACTCTCTGTTGGCTGGGCTCCCCTCTTGTCCTCTACCTTCTAGACTACTGCAACTCTCTGTTGGCTGGGCTCCCCTCTTGTCCTCTACCTTCTAGACTACTGCAACTCTCTGTTGGCTGGGCTCCCCTCTTGTCCTCTACCTTCTAGACTACTGCAACTCTCTGTTGGCTGGGCTCCCCTATTGTCCTCTACCTTCTAGACTACTGCAACTCTCTGTTGGCTGGGCTCCCTCTTGTCCTCTACCTTCTAGACTACTGCAACTCTCTGTTGGCTGGGCTCCCCTCTTGTCCTCTACCTTCTAGACTACTGCAACTCTCTGTTGGCTGGGCTCCCTCTTGTCCTCTACCTTCTAGACTACTGCAACTCTCTGTTGGCTGGGCTCCCCTCTTGTCCTCTACCTTCTAGACTACTGCAACTCTCTGTTGGCTGGGCTCCCTCTTGTCCTCTACCTTCTAGACTACTGCAACTCTCTGTTGGCTGGGCTCCCCTCTTGTCCTCTACCTTCTAGACTACTGCAACTCTCTGTTGGCTGGGCTCCCTCTTGTCCTCTACCTTCTAGACTACTGTAACTCTCTGTTGGCTGGGCTCCCCTATTGTCCTCTACCTTCTAGACTACTGCAGCTCTCTGTTGGCTGGGCTCCCCTCTTGTCCTCTACCTTCTAGACTACTGCAACTCTCTGTTGGCTGGGCTCCCTCTTGTCCTCTACCTTCTAGACTACTGCAACTCTCTGTTGGCTGGGCTCCCCTATTGTCCTCTACCTTCTAGACTACTGCAACTCTCTGTTGGCTGGGCTCCCCTCTTGTCCTCTACCTTCTAGACTACTGCAACTCTCTGTTGGCTGGGCTCCCCTATTGTCCTCTACCTTCTAGACTACTGCAACTCTCTGTTGGCTGGGCTCCCTATTGTCCTCTACCTTCTAGACTACTGCAACTCTCTGTTGGCTGGGCTCCCCTCTTGTCCTCTACCTTCTAGACTACTGCAACTCTCTGTTGGCTGGGCTCCCTCTTGTCCTCTACCTTCTAGACTACTGCAACTCTCTGTTGGCTGGGCTCCCCTCTTGTCCTCTACCTTCTAGACTACTGCAACTCTCTGTTGGCTGGGCTCCCTATTGTCCTCTACCTTCTAGACTACTGCAACTCTCTGTTGGCTGGGCTCCCTCTTGTCCTCTACCTTCTAGACTACTGCAACTCTTGTTGGCTGGGCTCCCCTCTTGTCCTCTACCTTCTAGACTACTGCAACTCTCTGTTGGCTGGGCTCCTCTGTCCTCTACCTTCTAGACTACTGTAACTCTCTGTTGGCTGGGCTCCCCTATTGTCCTCTACCTTCTAGACTACTGCAGCTCTCTGTTGGCTGGGCTCCCTGTCCTCTACCTTCTAGACTACTGCAACTCTCTGTTGGCTGGGCTCCCTCTTGTCCTCTACCTTCTAGACTACTGCAACTCTCTGTTGGCTGGGCTCCCCTATTGTCCTCTACCTTCTAGACTACTGCAACTCTCTGTTGGCTGGGCTCCCTCTTGTCCTCTACCTTCTAGACTACTGCAACTCTCTGTTGGCTGGGCTCCCTATTGTCCTCTACCTTCTAGACTACTGCAACTCTCTGTTGGCTGGGCTCCCTATTGTCCTCTACCTTCTAGACTACTGCAACTCTCTGTTGGCTGGGCTCCCCTCTTGTCCTCTACCTTCTAGACTACTGCAACTCTCTGTTGGCTGGGCTCCCCTCTTGTCCTCTACCTTCTAGACTACTGCAGCTCTCTGTTGGCTGGGCTCCCCTATTGTCCTCTACCTTCTAGAACTGCAGCTCTCTGTTGGCTGGGCTCCCTATTGTCCTCTACCTTCTAGACTACTGCAACTCTCTGTTGGCTGGGCTCCCTATTGTCCTCTACCTTCTAGACTACTGCAACTCTCTGTTGGCTGGACTCCCCTCTGTCCTCTACCTTCTAGACTACTGCAACTCTCTGTTGGCTGGGCTCCCTATTGTCCTCTACCTTCTAGACTACTGCAACTCTCTGTTGGCTGGGCTCCCCTCTTGTCCTCTACCTTCTAGACTACTGCAACTCTCTGTTGGCTGGGCTCCCCTCTTGTCCTCTACCTTCTAGACTACTGCAGCTCTCTGTTGGCTGGGCTCCCCTCTTGTCCTCTACTTTCTAGACTACTGCAACTCTCTGTTGGCTGGGCTCCCTATTGTCCTCTACCTTCTAGACTACTGCAACTCTCTGTTGGCTGGGCTCCCTCTGTCCTCTACCTTCTAGACTACTGCAACTCTCTGTTGGCTGGGCTCCCTCATTGTCCTCTACCTTCTAGACTACTGCAACTCTCTGTTGGCTGGGCTCCTCTTGTCCTCTACCTTCTAGACTACTGCAACTCTCTGTTGGCTGGGCTCCCCTCTTGTCCTCTACCTTCTAGACTACTGCAACTCTCTGTTGGCTGGGCTCCCTCTTGTCCTCTACCTTCTAGACTACTGTAACTCTCTGTTGGCTGGGCTCCCCTATTGTCCTCTACCTTCTAGACTACTGGAACTCTCTGTTGGCTGGGCTCCCTATTGTCCTCTACCTTCTAGACTACTGCAACTCTCTGTTGGCTGGGCTCCCTCTTGTCCTCTACCTTCTAGACTACTGCAACTCTCTGTTGGCTGGGCTCCCCTCTTGTCCTCTACCTTCTAAACTACTGCAACTCTCTGTTGGCTGGGCTCCCTATTGTCCTCTACCTTCTAGACTACTGCAACTCTCTGTTTTGGGCTCCCCTATTGTCCTCTACCTTCTAGACTACTGCAGCTCTCTGTTGGCTGGGCTCCCCTATTGTCCTCTACCTTCTAGACTACTGCAACTCTCTGTTGGCTGGGCTCCCTATTGTCCTCTACCTTCTAGACTACTGCAACTCTCTGTTGGCTGGGCTCCCCTCTTGTCCTCTACCTTCTAGACTACTGCAACTTCTGTTGGCTGGGCTCCCCTGTCCTCTACCTTCTAGACTACTGCAACTCTCTGTTGGCTGGGCTCCCTAACCTTCTAGACTACTGCAACTCTCTGTTGGCTGGGCTCCCCTCTTGTCCTCTACCTTCTAGACTACTGCAACTCTCTGTTGGCTGTGCTCCCCTCTTGTCCTCTACCTTCTAGACTACTGCAGCCTCTCTGTTGGCTGGGCTCCCCTATTGTCCTCTACCTTCTAGACTACTGCAACTCTCTGTTGGCTGGGCTCCCCTCTTGTCCTCTACCTTCTAGACTACTGCAACTCTCTGTTGGCTGGGCTCCCCTCTTGTCCTCTACCTTCTAGACTACTGCAACTCTCTGTTGGCTGGGCTTCTTGTCCTCTACCTTCTAGACTACTGCAACTCTCTGTTGGCTGGGCTCCCTCTTGTCCTCTACCTTCTAGACTACTGCAACTCTCTGTTGGCTGGGCTCCCTATTGTCCTCTACCTTCTAGACTACTGCAACTCTCTGTTGGCTGGGCTCCCCTATTGTCCTCTACCTTCTAGACTACTGCAACTCTCTGTTGGCTGGGCTCCCCTTTGTCCTCTACCTTCTAGACTACTGCAACTCTCTGTTGGCTGGGCTCCCCTATTGTCCTCTACCTTCTAGACTACTGCAACTCTCTGTTGGCTGGGCTCCCTATTGTCCTCTACCTTCTAGATTACTGCAACTCTCTGTTGGCTAGGCTCCCCTATTGTCCTCTACCTTCTAGACTACTGCAACTCTCTGTTGGCTGGGCTCCCCTCTTGTCCTCTACCTTCTAGACTACTGCAACTCTCTGTTGGCTGGGCTCCCCTCTTGTCGTCTACCTTCTAGACTACTGCAGCTCTCTGTTGGCTGGGCTCCCCTATTGTCCTCTACCTTCTAGACTACTGCAACCCT
This sequence comes from Oncorhynchus keta, assembly GCF_023373465.1. Taxonomy (NCBI): domain Eukaryota; kingdom Metazoa; phylum Chordata; class Actinopteri; order Salmoniformes; family Salmonidae; genus Oncorhynchus; species Oncorhynchus keta. Next base: position 47,840,674 of record NC_068440.1, on the reverse strand, counting down.
CTGTTGGCTGGGCTCCCCTCTTCATCCTCTACCTTCTAGACTACTGCAACTCTCTGTTGGCTGGGCTCCCCTCTTGTCCTCTACCTTCTAGACTACTGCAACTCTCTGTTGGCTGGGCTCCCCTCTTGTCCTCTACCTTCTAGACTACTGCAACTCTCTGTTGGCTGGGCTCCCTCTTGTCCTCTACCTTCTAGACTACTGCAACTCTCTGTTGGCTGGGCTCCCCTATTGTCCTCTACCTTCTAGACTACTGCAACTCTCTGTTGGCTGGGCTCCCTATTGTCCTTACCTTCTAGACTACTGCAACTCTCTGTTGGCTGGGCTCCCTCTTGTCCTCTACCTTCTAGACTACTGCAACTCTCTGTTGGCTGGGCTCCCTATTGTCCTCTACCTTCTAGACTACTGCAACTCTCTGTTGGCTGGGCTCCCTATTGTCCTCTACCTTCTAGACTACTGCAACTCTCTGTTGGCTGGGCTCCCCTATTGTCCTCTACCTTCTAGACTACTGCAACTCTCTGTTGGCTGGGCTCCCTCTTGTCCTCTACCTTCTAGACTACTGCAACTCTCTGTTGGCTGGGCTCCCTCTGTCCTCTACCTTCTAGACTACTGCAGCTCTCTGTTGGCTGGGCTCCCTATTGTCCTCTACCTTCTAGACTACTGCAACTCTCTGTTGGCTGGGCTCCCCTCTTGTCCTCTACCTTCTAGACTACTGCAACTCTCTGTTGGCTGGGCTCCCCTCTTGTCCTCTACCTTCTAGACTACTGCAACTCTCTGTTGGCTGGGCTCCCCTCTTGTCCTCTACCTTCTAGACTACTGCAACTCTCTGTTGGCTGGGCTCCCTCTTGTCCTCTACCTTCTAGACTACTGCAACTCTCTGTTGGCTGGGCTCCCCTATTGTCCTCTACCTTCTAGACTACTGCAACTCTCTGTTGGCTGGGCTCCCCTATTGTCCTCTACCTTCTAGACTACTGCAACTCTCTGTTGGCTGGGCTCCCCTCTTGTCCTCTACCTTCTAGACTACTGCAACTCTCTGTTGGCTGGGCTCCCCTTGTCCTCTACCTTCTAGACTACTGCAACTCTCTGTTGGCTGGGCTCCCCTATTGTCCTCTACCTTCTAGACTACTGCAACTCTCTGTTGGCTGGGCTCCCCTATTGTCCTCTACCTTCTAGGCTACTGCAACTCTCTGTTGGCTGGGCTCCCTCTTGTCCTCTACCTTCTAGACTACTGCAACTCTCTGTTGGCTGGGCTCCCTCTTGTCCTCTACCTTCTAGACTACTGCAACTCTCTGTTGGCTGGGCTCCCTCTTGTCCTCTACCTTCTAGACTACTGCAACTCTCTGTTGGCTGGGCTCCCCTCTTGTCCTCTACCTTCTAGACTACTGCAACTCTCTGTTGGCTGGGCTCCCTCTTGTCCTCTACCTTCTAGACTACTGCAACTCTCTGTTGTCTGGGCGCCCCTCTTGTCCTCTACCTTCTAGACTACTGCAACTCTCTGTTGGCTGGGCTCCCTCTTGTCCTCTACCTTCTAGACTACTGCAACTCTCTGTTGGCTGGGCTCCCCTATTGTCCTCTACCTTCTAGACTACTGCAACTCTCTGTTGGCTGGGCTCCCCTCTTGTCCTCTACCTTCTAGACTACTGTAACTCTCTGTTGGCTGGGCTCCCCTATTGTCCTCTACCTTCTAGACTACTGTAGCTCTCTGTTGGCTGGGCTCCCCTATTGTCCTCTACCTTCTAGACTACTGCAACTCTCTGTTGGCTGGGCTCCCCTCTTGTCCTCTACCTTCTAGACTACTGCAGCTCTCTGTTGGCTGGGCTCCCTCTTGTCCTCTACCTTCTAGACTACTGCAGCTCTCTGTTGGCTGGGCTCCCCTATTGTCCTCTACCTTCTAGACTACTGCAACTCTCTGTTGGCTGGGCTCCCCTCTTGTCCTCTACCTTCTAGACTACTGCAACTCTCTGTTGGCTGGGCTCCCCTCTTGTCCTCTACCTTCTAGACTACTGCAACTCACTGTTGGCTGGGCTCCCCTCTTGTCCTCTACCTTCTAGACTACTGCAACTCTCTGTTGGCTGGGCTCCCCTCTTGTCCTCTACCTTCTAGACTACTGCAACTCTCTGTTGGCTGGGCTCCCCTCTTGTCCTCTACCTTCTAGACTACTGCAACTCTCTGTTGGCTGGGCTCCCCTCTTGTCCTCTACCTTCTAGACTACTGCAACTCTCTGTTGGCTGGGCTCCCTCTTGTCCTCTACCTTCTAGACTACTGCAACTCTCTGTTGGCTGGGCTCCCCTATTGTCCTCTACCTTCTAGACTACTGCAACTCTCTGTTGGCTGGGCTCCCTCTTGTCCTCTACCTTCTAGACTACTGCAACTCTCTGTTGGCTGGGCTCCCCTATTGTCCTCTACCTTCTAGACTACTGCAACTCTCTGTTGGCTGGGCTCCCCTATTGTCCTCTACCTTCTAGACTACTGCAACTCTCTGTTGGCTGGGCTCCCCTATTGTCCTCTACCTTCTAGACTACTGCAACTCTCTGTTGGCTGGGCTCCCCTATTGTCCTCTACCTTCTAGACTACTGCAACTCTCTGGTGGCTGGGCTCCCCTCTTGTCCTCTACCTTCTAGACTACTGTAACTCTCTGTTGGCTGGGCTCCCCTCTTGTCCTCTACCTTCTAGACTACTGCAGCTCTCTGTTGGCTGGGCTCCCTGTTTGTTCCATCAAACCTCTGCAACTTATCCAAACCTCAGAAGCCTGCCTTGTGTTCAACCTTCCAAAGTTCTCCCGTCTCACACCGCTCCTTTGCACACTCCATTAGCTTCCAGTCTTCAGGACCCTGGTGCAACAAGGGAAACCCTACACACTAACTCAAGTAATCTATCCTGACACCTATGGTCTCTTGGCCCTCCCAACCCTACGGAAGGGCACCTCCCGCTCAACCCAGTCCAAGCTCTTCTTTGTCCTGGCACCCCAATGGTGTAACAAGCTTCCCAATAAAGTCTAAAGAATAGCGGAGTTCCTGCCTGCCAATCTTCTGAAAATGTCTGAAACTCTACCTCTTTGAAATGTATCTTAAATAACTACCACAGAGTAAAGAAGGGTATTTCTCTCTTCCTACAAGCACTGACTGATAAAGACTTTGTTGAGTGAAAATGTACTTTCTATGATTGTGATATGTTGCTGTTCACTTGCTATCTGAAGATTAATGCACAAATAAGAGAGTCTGCTAAATGACTCAAATGGAAGTAAACAATGATCAGTCATGAACACAGTCATTTCCTAACATGCTATTATCTCTGCTATGCAATAATAACTGTACAACCATCACTAACAGAGGACTTATTAAGGCCAGGATTCACTCAGATCAGCGGTAACCGCTGATAGACGGAAAAAAACAATAGCTTAACATTGCCTTCTGTTTAGGCGATGTCAGAGGTGTAACTACTCTTATGTAACTCTTTGTCAAGAAACCAAACCTGACCTACAGTTGAAGTCGGAAGTTCTCATACATTTTACGATTTTACATACACTTAGGTTGGAGTCATTAAAACTCTTTTTTCAACCACTCCACAAATTTCTTGTTAAACAAACTATAGTTTTGGCAAGTCGGTTAGCACATCTACTTCATGACACAAGTCATTTTTCCAACAATTGTTTACAGACAGATTATTCCACTTAAAATTCACTGTTGACTGTGACTTTAAACAGCTTAAATGGCTTGAGTAGCTTCTGATAGGCTAATTGACATAATTTGAGTCAATTGGAGGTGTACCTGTGTATGTATTTCAAGGCCTTCCTTCAAACGCAGTGCCTATTTGCTTGACATCATGGGGAAATGAAAAGAAATCAGCCAAGACATCAGAAATAGATTTGTAGACTTCCACAAGTCTGGTTCATCATTGGCAGCAATTTCAGAATGCCTGAAGGTACCACGTTCATCTGTACAAACAATAGTACGCAAGTATAAACACCATGGGACCACGCAGCCGTCATACCGCTCAGGAAGGAGACTTGTTCTGTTTCCTAGAGATGAATGTACTTTGGTGCGAAAAGTGCAAATCAATTCCAGAACAACAGCAAAGGACCTTGTGAAGATGCTGGAGGAAACAGTTACAAAAGTATCTATATCCACAGTAAGGCGATTAAGTCTATGTCTGGTAACAGTAATGTTAATGAATTACCGTCATGTGTTTTGAAGGACTCTGTTGCTATATATGACAAAACTGAAATGCTGAATTGTTTCAATGAGCACTTTGTATCATCTGGTAGGCTGTTTGATTCAGTGCCCTCTGTCTCTGTACAACCCTGTGTGGATGAACCAGTGCCCTCTGTCTCTGTACAACCCTGTGTGGATGAACCAGTGTCCTCTGTCTCTATCCAACCCTGTGTGGATGAACCAGTGTCCTCTGTCTCTGTCCAACCCTGTGGTGGATGAACCAGTGTCCTCTGTCTCTGTCCAACCCTGTGTGGATGAACCAGTGAGAGCTGGTCAAACTTTTAGCTTTTTGCCATTCTCAGTGCAGGTGGTACATAAAACACTGAAATCCTTAGATCAGAGAAAGCCTGCAGGTCCTGATCTTTTGGATCCCTGCTTTTTAAATCTGGCAGCTGATTTCATAGTTGAACCACTTACATCTGTTCAATCTAACCCTGGAATGTAATGAAATCCCAAAGATCTGGAAATCAGCATTTGCCCTTCCACTTTTAAAAGGGGGAGATCCAACTCTCTTAAATAATTATAGGCCAATCTCAAAGCTGTCACCCCTGGTGAAAATACTTGAAACCCTTGTAAGTGAACAGCTAAAATAGTTTTTATTTACTAACTCTATTTTATCAATATACCAATCGGGCTTCAGGAAGAAGCATAGCACAATTACAGCAGCCATGAAGGTTTTAAATTATATCACTGAAGCCCTTGACAAAAACCAGCACTGTGTCTCCCTGTTTATTGACCTCTCTAAGGCTTTTGATACAGTTGATCATGCTATACTAAGGCAGAGATTGTTGAGTGTAGGTCTTTCGGAGCATGCAGTTGCATGGTTTGCTAACTATCTGTCTGATAGAACTCAGTGCACTTAATTTGATGGGCTTATGTCTGTTAAATTGTCTGTCTTGAATGGTGTGCCCCAAGGCTCTGTACTTGGTCCTCTCTTATTCACTATTTATATAAATGATGGAGACAAAAATGTCCAAAATGCACAACTTCATTTTTATGCTGATGATACTGTTATTTACTGTTGTGCCTCATCTCTTACAACAACTTTCCAGAACTTGCAAACTGCTTTTTATACTGTTCAACATACCTTGTGTCAATTGAAGCTTATCCTCAATACTGACAAAACAAAACTAATGGTGTTTTCGAATGCAAGAAATAGGTTGTAACCTCATATAAATATCTTGGAATTTTACCTAGACACCTACAGTTACCAAGACACCTACACTATCAGTATAGTTACCGTCCTAGACACCTACACTAGAACAAGAGTTACCTAGACACGTACACTAACACTTGAGTTACCATCCTAGACACCTACACTGTCAGTAGAGTTACCATCCTAGACACCTACACTGTCAGTAGAGTTACCATCCTAGACACCTACACTATCAGTAGAGTTACCGAGATACCGACACCATCACTAGAGTTACCAAGACAATTACACTAACACTTGAGTTACAATCATAGACATTTACACAAACACTAGAGTTACCATCCTAGACACCTACACTGTCAGTAGAGTTACCATCCTAGACACCTACACTGTCAGTAGAGTTACCATCCTAGACACCTACTCTATCACGAGAGTTACCATCCTAGACACCTACACTGTCAGTAGAGTTACCATCCTAGACACCTACACTATCACTAGAGTTACCAAGACACCTACACTATCACTATAGTTACCATCCTAGACACCTACACTATCACTAGAGTTACCAAGACACCTACACTATCACTAGAGTTACCATCCTAGACACCTACACTGTCAGTATAGTTATCATCCTAGACACCTACACTGTCACTAGAGTTACCATCCTAGACACCTACTCTATCACTAGAGTTACCATCCTAGACACAAACACTATCACTAGTTACCTAGACACCTACACTATCACTACAGTTACCATCCTAGACACCTACACTATCACTAGAGTTACCATCCTAGGCCCCTACAGTCAGTAGAGTTACCATCCTAGACACCTACACTGTCAGTAGAGTTACCATCCTAGACACCTACACTATCACTACAGTTACCATCCTAGACACCTACACTATCACTACAGTTACCATCCTAGACACCTACACAATCAGTATAGTTACCATCCTAGACACCTACACTATCACTAGAGTTACCATCCTAGACACATACACTGTCAGTAGAGTTACCATCCTAGACACCTACACTGTCAGTAGAGTTACCATCCTAGACACCTACACTGTCAGTAGAGTTAACATCCTAGACACCTACACTATCACTATAGTTACCATCCAAGACACCTACACTATCACTAGAGTTACCATCCTAGACACCTACACTATCACTAGAGTTACCATCCTAGGCCCCTACAGTCAGTATAGTTACCATCCTAGACACCTACACTATCAGTAGAGTTACCGAGATACCGACACCATCACTAGAGTTACCAAGACAATTACACTAACACTTGAGTTACAATCATAGACATTTACACAAACACTAGAGTTACCATCCTAGACACCTACACTGTCAGTAGAGTTACCATCCTAGACACGTACACTGTCAGTAGAGTTACCATCCTAAACACCTACTCTATCACGAGAGTTACCATCCTAGACACCTACACTGTCAGTAGAGTTACCATCATCCTAGACACCTACACTATCACTACAGTTACAATCCTAGACACCTACACAGTCAGTAGAGTTACCATCCTAGACACTTACTCTGTCAGTATAGTTACCATCCACCTAGAGTATAGTTACACCTAGACACCTCTGTCAGTATAGTTACCATCCTAGACACCTACACTGTCAGTAGAGTTACCATCCTAGACACCTACACTATCACTACAGTTACAATCCTAGACACCTACACTATCACTACAGTTACCATCCTAGACACCTACTCTGTCAGTATAGTTACCATCCTAGACACCTACACTGTCACTAGAGTTACCATCCTAGACACCTACACTGTCAGTAGAGTTACCATCCTAGACACCTACACTGTCAGTAGAGTTACCATCCTAGACACCTACACTATCAGTATAGTTACCATCCTAGACACCTACACTATCACTATAGTTACCATCCTAGACACCTACACTATCACTAGAGTTACCAAGACACCTACACTGTCACTATAGTTACCATCCTAGACACCTACACTGTCAGTAGAGTTACCATCCTAGACACCTACACTATCACTAGAGTTACCATCCTAGACACCTACACTATCACTAGAGTTACCATCCTAGGCCCCTACAGTCAGTAGAGTTACCATCCTAGACACCTACACTGTCAGTAGAGTTACCATCCTAGACACCTACACTATCAGTAGAGTTACCATCCTAGACACCTACACTATCAGTAGAGTTACCATCCTAGACACCTACACTATCACTAGAGTTACCATCCTAGACACCTACACTATCACTATAGTTACCATCCTAGACACCTACACTATCAGTAGAGTTACCATCCTAGACACCTACACTATCACTAGAGTTACCATCCTAGACACCTACACTGTCACTATAGTTACCATCCTAGACACCTACACTATCACTATAGTTACCATCCTAGACACCTACACTATCAGTAGAGTTACCATCCTAGACACCTACACTATCACTATAGTTACCATCCTAGACACCTACACTATCAGTAGAGTTACCATCCTAGACACCTACACTATCACTACAGTTACCATCCTAGACACCTACACAGTCAGTAGAGTTACCATCCTAGACACCTACACTATCACTACAGTTACCATCCTAGACACCTACACAGTCAGTAGAGTTACCATCCTAGACACCTACACTGTCACTATAGTTACCATCCTAGACACCTACACAGTCAGTAGAGTTACCATCCTAGACACCTACACTATCACTAGAGTTACCATCCTAGACACCTACACTATCAGTAGAGTTACCATCCTAGACACCTACACTATCACTACAGTTACCATCCTAGACACCTACACTATCACTACAGTTACCATCCTAGACACCTACACTACCACTACAGTTACCATCCTAGACACCTACACAGTCAGTAGAGTTACCATCCTAGACACCTACACTACCACTAGAGTTACCATCCTAGACACCTACACAGTCAGTAGAGTTACCATCCTAGACACCTACACTATCACTACAGTTACCATCCTAGACACCTACACAGTCAGTAGAGTTACCATCCTAGACACCTACACTATCAGTAGAGTTACCATCCTAGACACCTACACTATCACTACAGTTACCATCCTAGACACCTACACTACCACTACAGTTACCATCCTAGACACCTACACAGTCAGTAGAGTTACCATCCTAGACACCTACACTACCACTAGAGTTACCATCCTAGACACCTACACAGTCAGTAGAGTTACCATCCTAGACACCTACACTATCACTACAGTTACCATCCTAGACACCTACACAGTCAGTAGAGTTACCATCCTAGACACCTACACTGTCAGTATAGTTACCATCCTAGACACCTACACTGTCAGTAGAGTTACCCAGACAGTTACACTGTCAGTATCTTGCTTGTCTGCCATTCAGCCAGACTGTTTTATAAAATAACATGTTCTGTAGCTCTCTATCTGCTCTCTGTGGTTCTGTGTGCCTGCAAGCTTGAGTCAGCGGTTCAGTGCGTGGGTGTGAGGAAGTCGGGGTTGCGTGGGTCCAGACAGACTCAACAGCGAGTCAATGTTCAAAGCCTGTTGGGACAAATTGGGAAGAGAGATATGTGGGCTCCCGTTTAAATAGAATAGTTGAGGATTGAGGAGAGATGGATGAGAGACCTGAGGAAGGGATCGAGATGGAAGCGTGTGAGGGTGTGTGAGAGAGGGTGAGAGAGAGGGTGTATGTGAGGGTGTGTAAGAGAGAGAGAGAGTGTGGGAGTGTGAGAGAGATAGAGGGTGTGAGGGTGTGTGAGTGTGAGGGTGTGTGAGAGAGAGTGTGAGGGTGTGTGAGAGAGTGGGTGTGAGAGCGATAGAGAGAGGGTGTATGTGAGGGTGTGTGAGAGAGGGTGTGTGTGAGAGGGGTGTGAGAGCAAGGGTGTGAGTGAGAGTGAGAGAGAGAGAGAGTGAGAGTGTGTGAGGGTGTGAGAGAGCAAGGGAGTGTGTGAGTGTGAGAGAGAGAGTGAGTGTGTGAGAGAGAGAGGGTGTGTGAGAGAGAGTGAGAGTATGAGGGTGTGAGAGCGAGAGTGTGACGGTGTGAGAGCGAGAGTGTGAGAGCGAGAGTGTGAGGGTGTGAGAGAGAGTGTGAGGGTGTGAGAGAGAGTGTGAGGGTGTGAGAGAGAGTGTGAGGGTGTGAGAGAGGGTGTGAGAGAGAGTGTGAGAGAGTGTGAGGGTGTGTGAGAGGGAGAGAGAGTGTGAGGGTGTGAGAGAAAGAGTGATGGTGTAAGAGAGTGTGAGAGAGTGAGGGTGTGAGAGTGTGAGAGTGTGAGTGTGAGTGATGGTGTGAGAGAGCAAGGGAGTGTGTGAGAGAGAGGGTGTGTGAGAGAGAGAGGGAGGGTGTGTGAGAGTATGAGGGTGTGAGAGCGAGAGTGTGAGGGTGTGAGAGAGAGGGTGTGAGAGAGGGTGTGTGAGAGAGAGAGAGAGAGAGAGAGAGAGTGTGAGGGTGAGAGAGTGTGTGAGAGAGAGTGTGAGGGTGTGTGAGGGTGTGTGAGAGAGAGAGAGAGTGTGAGGGTGTGAGAGAAAGAGTGATGGTGTAAGAGAGTGTGAGAGTGTGAGAGAGTGAGGGTGTGAGAGAGAGTGATGGTGTGAGAGAGCAAGGGAGTGTGTGAGTGTGTGAGTGTGTGAGAGAGAGAGTGAGGGTGTGAGAGAGAGGGTGGGAGGGTGTGTGAGAGTATGAGGGTGTGAGAGCGAGAGTGAGGGTGTGAGAGAGAGAGTGTGAGAGAGGGTGTGTGAGAGAGAGAGAGTGAGGGTGTGAGAGAGTGTGTGAGAGAGAGTGTGAGGGTGTGTGAGAGAGAGAGATGGTGTAAGAGAGTGTGTGAGTGTGAGAGAGAGAGAGTGTGAGGGTGTGAGAGAGCGACAGAGCGAGAGAGAGTGTGAGGGTGTGAGTGTGTGTGAGAGAGAGAGAGAGAGTGGGAGAGAGTGAGAGAGCGGGAGGGTGTGTGAGAGAGTGAGGATGTGAGAGTGAGAGTGAGAGTGTGAGAGTGAGAGTGAGTGTGAGTGTGAGAGAGACAAGGAATGTGAGGGTGTGAGAGCGGGAGGGTGTGTGAGTGAGGGTGTGTGAGAGAGCGAGGGTGAGAGGGAGAGGGTGTGTGAGAGAGAGTGGGAGGGTGTGTGAGAGAGTGAGAGTATGAGGGTGTGAGAGAGCGAGAGTGAGGGTGTGAGAGCGAGAGTGTGAGGGTGTGAGAGAGAGGGTGTGAGAGAGGGTGTGAGAGTGTGAGGGTGTGAGAGAGGGTGTGTGAGAGAGATAGAGAGTGTGAGGGTGTGAGAGAGTGTGTGAGAGTGTGAGGGTGTGTGAGAGAGAGGGGGTGTGAGAGAGAGTGTGAGGGTGTGAGAGAAAGAGTGATGGTGTAAGAGAGTGTGTGAGTGTGAGAGAGAGAGAGAGAGTGTGAGGGTGTGAGTGTGTGTGTGAGAGAGAGAGAGGGTGAGGGTGTGAGAGTGTGAGAGTGTGTGAGTGAGAGTGTGAGAGTGAGAGTGTGAGAGAGAGCGGGAGGGTGTGTGAGAGAGTGAGGGTGTGTGAGTGAGGGTGTGTGAGTGAGGGTGTGTGAGAGGGAGTGTGAGAGAGAGAAGGAATGTGAGGGTGTGAGAGCGTGAGGGTGTGTGAGTGAGGGTGTGTGAGTGAGGGTGTGTGAGAGGGAGGGTGTGAGAGAGAAGGTTTGAGAGTGTGAGAGTGTGAGAGTGTGAGAGAGAGTGTGTGAGAGAGAGTGTGTGAGAGAGAGAGGGGGTGTGAGAGAGAGTGTGAGGGTGTAAGAGAGTGTGTGAGTGTGAGAGAGAGAGAGTGTGAGAGTGTGTGAGGGTGTGAGGGTGTGAGAGAGAGTGATGGTGTGAGAGAGCAAGGGAGTGTGTGAGTGTGAGAGAGAGAGAGTGAGGGTGTGAGAGAGAGGGTGTGTGAGAGAGTGGGAGGGTGTGTGAGAGAGTGAGAGTATGAGGGTGTGAGAGCGAGAGTGTGAGGGTGTGAGAGAGAGAGAGTGTGAGGGTGTGAGAGAGAGAGTGAGGGTGTGATAGAGAGGGTGTGTGAGAGAGAGGGTGTGTGAGAGAGTGTGTGAGAGAGAGAGAGTGGGTGTGTGAGAGAGAGAGTGAGGGTGTGAGAGAAAGAGTGATGGTGTAAGAGAGTGTGTGAGTGTGAGAGAGAGAGAGTGTGAGGGTGTGAGAGAGCGACAGAGCGAGAGAGAGAGAGCGAGAGAGCGAGAGAGCGAGAGAGAGAGAGAGAGAGAACGAGGGTGTATTAGAGAGAGAGAGAGAGAGAGAGAGAGAATGAGGGTGTATTAGAGAGAGAGAGAGAGGGAGAGAACGAGGTGTGGAAGACAGAAACCAGACAGAGAAATACACAGACGGCTGTGCAAGGTATCTTAGTGCAGTCCGGGGTAGTGTAGATGAACTACAGACAGCCAGGTCTCCTAGTGTGGGCCGGGGTAGTGTGCAATAACTACAGACAGCCAGGTCTCCTAGTGCAGTCCATGGTAGTGTGGAATAACTACAGACAGCCAGGTTTCTTAGTGCAGTCTGGGGTAGTGTAGATGAACTACAGACAGCCAGGTCTCTTAGTGCAGTCCTGGGTAGTGTAGATCAACTACAGATAGCAAGGTCTCTTAGTGCAGGCCAGGGTAGGGCAGTTGAAATACAGATTTAGATTTAGAGCTGACAGGCAGATTTTAGAACGATTAAGGGGTTGACAGTGAGATATTAGAGAGATGTAGGGCTGAAAGGGGGATATTAGACAGATGCAGGGCTGAGAGGGAGATATTAGATGTAGGGATGAAACGGATAAATTAGAGAGATGTAGGGCTGAAAGAGGAGATATTATAGAGATGTATGTATGACAGAGAGATTAAGGGATGATATTGGAGATGTTAGAGAGATTTAAGGCTGACAGGGAGATATTAAAGAGATGTAGGTCTGAAAGGTGAAGAGATTAGAGAAATGTAGGGCTGAAAGCGGAGATATTAGAAATATTTAGGACTGACAGAGATATTAGAGAGATTTGGGTCTGAATGGGGAGATATTAGAGATATAGGGAAGAAAGGGCACATATTAGAGAGGTTAGGGCTGATATTGGAGATATTTGAGAGATTTAGGGCTGACACAGAGATATTAGAGAGATGTCAGGCTGACAGTGAGATATAGGAGAGGTTTAGGGCTGACTGAGATATTAGAGTAATTTAGGGCTGATATTGGAGATATTGGAGAGATTTTGGGCTGAAAGGCAGATATTTAGGGCTGACAGGTAGATATTAGAGAGATGGATGGCTGACATGGAGATATTCGAGAGATATAGGGCTGAGAGGGAGATATTAGACAGATTTTGGGTTGACAGGGAGATATTAGAGAGATATAGGGAAGTAAGGGCACATATTTTGAGGACAATAAAGTGCCACTGAGACGGCCCGCAACCAAAACCTGAGGGCTCTCCTTCACCGCAGCCAGCGTGAGTAAGACATTTAAACACGTTAACCCTCGCAAGGCTGGCGGCTGCCGGGCCTAGCCGCATCCTCAGAGCATGCACAGACCAGCTGGCTGGTGTGTTTACGGACATATGCAATCAATCCTTATCCCAGTCTGCTGTTCCCACATGTTTCAAGTGGGCCACCATTGTTCCTGTTCCCAAGAAAGTTAAGGTAACTGAGCTAAATGACTATCGCCCAGTAGCACTCACTTCCGTCATCATGAAGTGCTTTGAGAGACTAGTCAAGGACCATATCACCTCCACCCTATCTAACACCCTAGACCCACTCCAATTTGCTATCCGCCCCAATAGGACCACAGACGACGCAATCACACTGCACACTGCCCTAACCCATCTGTACAAGAGGAATACCTATGTAAGAATGCTGTTCATCGACTACAGCTCAGCATTCAACACCATAGTACCCTCCAAACTCATCATTAACTTTTTCGAATAGATATTTGAAAAACACCTTGAGGATTGATTATAAAAAACATTTGCCATGTTTCTGTCGATATTATGGAGCTAATTTGGAATATTTTTCGGCGTTTTCATGGCTGCAATTTCCGGGCGATTTCTCAGCCAAACGTGAAGAACAAACGGAGCTATTTCGCCTACAAAAATAATATTTTTGGAAAAAAGGAACATTGGCTATCTAACTGGGAGTCTCGTGAGTGAAAACATCCGAAGCTCATCAAAGGTAAACAATTGAATTAGATTGCTTTTCTGATTTCCGTGACCAAGTTCTCTGCTGCTAGCTGGACAAAATGCTTTGCTAGGCTATCGATAAACTTACACAAATGCTTGTCTAGCTTTGGCTGTAAAGCATATTGTGAAAATCTGAGATGACAGGGTGATTAACAAAAGGCTAAGCTGTGTCTCAATATATTTCACTTGTGATTTTCTTGATTAGGAATATTTTCTTGGAATATTTATGTCCGTTGCGTTATGCTAATTAGTGTCAGTCGATGATTGCGCTCCCGGACCCGGGATGGGGAGTTACTAGAGGTTAAGCTCGAGACCCTAGGTCTCGACCCCACCCTGTGCAACTGGGTCCTGGACTTCCTGAAGGGCCGCCCCCAGGTGGTGAGGGTAAGGAACAAAATCTCCATCCCGCTGATCCTCAACACTGGGGTCCCACAAGGGTGCGTTCTCAGCCCTCTCCTGTACTCCCTGTGGCCATGCACGCCTCCAGCTCAATCATCAAGTTTGCAGACGACACTACAGTGGTAGGCTTGAAATTTGACAACGTCGAGACAGCCTACAGGGAGGAGGTGAGGGCCCTCAGAGTGTGGTGTCAGGAAAATAACCTCACACTCAATGTCAACAAAACAAAGGAGATGATCGTGGACTTCAGGAAACAGCAGGGAGAGCAGCCCCCTATCCACATCGACGGGACAGTAGTGGAGAAGGTGGAACGTTTTAAGTTCCTTGGCGTACACATCACGGACAAACGAAATGGCAACCCTCACAGACAGCGTGGTGAAGAAGACGCAACAGCGCAGGTAGGGGCAAACTACCTGCCCTCCAGGACACCTACACCACCCGATGTCACAGGAATGTCAAAAAGATAATCAAGGACAACAACCACCCAAGCTACTGCCTGCTCACCCCGCTATCATCCAGAAGGCGAGGTCAGTACAGGTGCATCAAAGCTGGGACCGAGAGGCTGAAAAACAGCTTCAATCTCAAGGCAATCAGACTGTTAAACAGCCACCACTAACATTGATTGGCTGCTGCCAACATACTGACTCAAATCTCTAGCCACTTTAATAATTAACCATTGGATGTAATAAATGTATCACTAGTCACTTTAAACAATGTCACTTTATATAATGTTTACATACCCTACAATACTCATCTCATATGTATATTTTCTGTACTCTATAGCATCTACCTCATCTTGCCTATGCCGTTCGGCCATCACTCATCCATATATTTTTTGGAACATATTCTTATTAATTCCTTTACACTTGTGTGTATAAGGTAGTTGTGCAATTGTTAGATTACTTGTTAGATATTACTGCACGGTTGGAACTAGAAGCACAAGCATTTCGCTACACTCGCATTAACATCTGCTAACCATGTGTATGTGACAAATACAATTAGATTTGATTTGATCAGGGGAGCATGATCTGATAAACCGACTATAGTATCCTGCCAGTCCCAGGAAGGACTTGACCTGTGTCTTGCTGCGTGGAATTGGCAAGTCAAGTACCGCGTGAAACTTCCTCTCCTGGGGCTTGACGTTCCCTCGTCCGATCAAATACCCCAGGTACTCCACCTCCTCGAACACTAGTTTGCATTTCTTGTGGTTCGCGGGCAACCCAGCTTGTCTGAGCGTGTCCAGCACCGCCTGGAGGCGCGTCAGATGCTCTTCCCAACCTTGGCTGTGGATGATGATATCATCCAAATAGGCTGCTGCATACTGCTGGTCGAAGTACTTTGTTCATCAGTAGCTGGAATGTGGGCGGGGCTCCGTGGAGACCGAACGGGAGCACCCGGTACAATCCATCTGGTGTCCAAAACGCAGTCTTCTCCCGGGAGGAGGCTGCCAACGGTACCTGCAAATATCCTTTGGTCAGGTCAAGGGTGCTGATGTACTGGGCGTTTCCCAATCGGTCGATGAGCTCATCCACCCTCGGCATGGGTTAGGCGTCGAACAAGCTTATGTCGTTCACACTCTGTAAATCATTACAGAAACGCAGGCTACTGTCCGGTAGCAACATGACGGGGCTGCACCATGCACTGTGAGACTCTTCAACGACACCCATCCTCAGCATAGTCTCCGCTTCCTGTTTCACGGCCTTCCTTCGGGCCTCCGGAATCCGATATGGCCTCTTTTGTACCGTTTCCATGGGCAGGGTACAGATGTGGTGTTCAAGGATGGTTGTGCGGCCCGGCTTCTCAGAGAACACCGCCGTGTTACGATCAACGAGCTCCCAGAGCTCTTGCTTCTGGGCTGGGTCGAGGTCTTCATTGCTCGGGACCACCACTGGTACCGTTGGCGTCCTTGGTCCCAACCATAACACGGCCAAGGTTGTCCTCTCGTACCACTTCAACAGGTTCACGTGGCAAATCGGTTGGGGTTTCCGTCTCCCCGGCTGCCGTACGCGGTAATTGACAGGTTCCAGCTTCTCGATCACTTCGTATGGCCCGTGCCATGTTGCCAGGAACTTACCTTTGGCCGTGGGGATTAAGAACCAAAACCCTGTCTCCCACCTGGAATTCTCGGGGCTGGGCTCCCCGATTGTAGACCTGGGCTTGGGCGCGTTGGGCCTTCTCCATATGTTCCCTCATGACTGGCCAAATGGCTGTAATCTTCACCCTCATCGTCTCCATGTGTTCTACCGTGCTGCGTAAGGGGGTCGGTTGGACTTCCCACACCTCCTTGGCGAGGTCCAGTAGGCCTCGTGGCCTCCTCCCATAGAGGAGTTTCGAAAGGGGAAAACCCAGTGGAGGACTGGGCTACTTCTCGGATTGATAACATTAGGTGGGGTAGTAGCTGGTCCCAGTTCTTCCCATCTTGCTCGATGACCTTTCGCAGCATTTGTTTGAGCATTTTATTGAACCCCTCGACGAGCCCATCCGTCTGCGGATGGAAGCGGAGGTCCGGATCTGCTTGATCTGCAGGAGAGCACACAAATCTTTAATTAGGCGGGACATAAACTCAGTACCTTGGTCTGTCAGGATCTCGTTCAGGATGCTCACCAGGCTGAAGAGGTGGAACAGAGGTGGAACAGCTTCCGGGCGATTCCCTTGGATACCGCCGCCCGTAGAGGAATGGCCTCGGGATACTGGGTGGCATAGTCCGCTATTACCAGGATGTACCGGTGTCCTCGTGCTGTTTTCACCAGGGCTCCCACTATGTCAATGTGTTCAAAGGGCACCCCGATGATCGGTAGGGGGACCAAATTGTGCCTTTGGGGCAGTCATTTGACACTCCGGGCAGCTGCGACAGTATTCTTCCATGGCCCTCCTCATCCCGGCCAGTGGAACCGGGCAGCGATCCGTTCCCGGGTCTTCTCCATTCCCAGGTGTGCCCCCAACAGGTGGGTGTTGGCAGCTGAAGAACGGTTCCCACGTACCGTCTGGGCAGCAACAATACCTCTCGAAATTCTCCCTGTTGGTGCGACACCTGATACAAAAGGTTATTCTTGATTTGGAAATGGGGGAATCGCCAGTCACTCACCCCCGGAAGAAGCTGTCCATCCACCGCTATCACTTAGGCTGCGGCGGCATTCAAGTTAGGATCCTCCCACTGAGCCATCCCGAATTGTCCCCTCAGTTGTCCCCCAGCGGGTGTCTCGACTGGCCCCTCGAAATCAAGGAGGGGGAGGCTGGGCTCTTCCTCCCGTGGTTCCCCAGGGGTGGTCAGGTTCCGGCACCCCCTCCGACTCCAGACACATAGATACAGGCTGATCAATCGTTTGCTTCCGGGCCGCACAGGCGATGGGTCGTCCTCGCTCTCGTCTTCAGCTGGCTCGTACCTTCTTCCTCAGCTCATGCCCCCGCAGGGCCGTGAACAGCGGACAATCTCGTCCCACTAGGAGAGGTACCGGCAACTCTAGTACTGCACCCACCATCATCTGGCAGTTCCCTTGTGGCATCACGATGTTGGCCTATACGTTTGGATACTGCTTTGTCCCCTTGAACACAGGAAATGGACATCTCCCTACCACGTTCGGTATCCTGATTCAGCAGACTCGTGGTTATGAGGGTAACCGTACTTCCGGAGTCTAATAGAGCTTCCGTGTTGTGTCCGTCAACCTTCACCGGGACCATGGGTGCAGTTGATTTGTGTGACCCACCTAGACTCCCGAGCTTGCTGATGGCATCGACTCCTCTCTAGCCATGCAATTCCAGGCAATGTGCCCCTGGGCGCCACACTCAAAACACCTCCTTTGTTCTCCATCTACCTGGGGTTGTCGCTGGTGGGTCGGCCCTACCCCAGGCATCCCTCCACGGGTTTGCGGTCCTTTGGCCCTGCCGAATGTCGGTTTGGGGTAAACAGCAGTGGGGCTGTCCTTCCGGCTCCTCGAACAGGTCGCCGGCTCGGCCCGGCTCCCACTCAGCAGGGCCTGAGTGTTCTGATGCGTCTCCACTGCTTCCAGGAGGCCCTCCAAGGTCTGGGGTGCGCATGTCGTGGGGTAGTGCCCGTAGGAAGCGATCCAGGACCAATTTGTCTAGGATGGAGGGGGTGGATACGTTGGTTAGGAGCCATCACCTGGTGATTGGAGTTAGCCGCCTGTTCGTCGTTCAGGTCCCAATTGCCTTTTGGGCATTCCCAGAGAGGAACGAGGCCCGCAGACTGGCCCACTTCTGCCTTGGCCATCCTTCCCGTAGTGCTGTCCTTTCAAACATACAGAGGTAGATTTTGATGTTAGCCTGATTAAAAGCTGATTTGGATGTGATTCAGTAGACGCTCCTCCTTGTAGCTTCCGGATTTCCTCAATAAGGAGGATGTTTTGTAGTCGCTGTTCCTTCAGCA
Source organism: Oncorhynchus keta (assembly GCF_023373465.1). NCBI lineage: Eukaryota > Metazoa > Chordata > Actinopteri > Salmoniformes > Salmonidae > Oncorhynchus > Oncorhynchus keta. The sequence continues at coordinate 47,822,357 of NC_068440.1, read as the reverse complement.
TTCGTTCCTGAACCGCCTGTTGGACTTGTTGGGCCCGGATGAACTGAGCTATCAACTCGTTCATGCTGATGCTGCGTAAATATCAACCCTGATCTGACCACGTTATAAGAGTGCTCACATTCTCCACCACTTGTAGAGGTCTGTAATTTTTTATCATAGGTACACTTCAACTGTGAGAGACGGAATCTAAAGCAAAAATCCAGAAAATCACATTGTATGATTAAGTAATTCATTTGCATTTTATTGCCTGACATAAGTATTTGATACATCAGAAAAGCAGAACTTTTAGCTGTGTGTGGACAGGTGTCTTTTATACAGGTAACGAGTTCAAACAGGTGCAGTTAATACAGGTAATGAGTGGAGAACAGGAGGGCTTCTTAAAGAAAAACTAACAGGTCAGTGAGAGCTGGAATTCTTACTGGTTGGTATGTGATCAAATACTTATGGCATGCATTAAAATTAAAATGAATTACTTAAAAATCATACAATGTGATTTTCTGGATTTTTGTTTTAGATCCCGTCTCTCACAGTTGAAATGTACCTATGATAAAAATGACAGACCTCTACATGCTTTGTAAGTAGGAAAACCTGCAAAACCGGCAGTGTATCAAATACTTGTTCTCCCCACTGTAGGTATTTGTAGTTGTCCACATATTCAGAACCGTCCAGAGTAGTAATGCTACTCGGGCGGGAGGGTGAGGGCAGCAATCGGTTGAAGAGCATGCACTTAGTTTTACTTGCATTGAAAAGCAGTTGCAGGCCTCAAAAGGAGTGTTGTATGGTATAAAATCTCGTTTGGAGGTTTGTTATCAGTGTCCAAAGAATGGCCAGATGTTTACAGAATGGTGTCGTCTGCGTAGAAGTGGATCAGAGAATCACTAGCAGCAAGAGCAACATCATTGATATATTGATATATACAGAGAAAAGAGTCGGCCTGAGAATTGGACCCTGTGGCACCTCCATAGAGACTGCCAGAGGTCTGGACAATAGACCCTTCGATTTGACACAAGTAGTTGGTGAACCAGGCGAGGTAGTCATTTGTGAAGCCAAGGCTATTGAGTCTGCCAATAAGAATGCGGTGATTGACGGGGTCGAAAGCCTTGGCCAGGTTGATGCAGAATTTTAGGACCTTGAGTGTGGCTGAAGTGCACCCATGATCAGCTCAGATACCGGATTGCATAGTGGAGAAGGTATGGTGGGATTCGAAATGGTCGGTGAACTGTTTATTAACTTGGCTTTCGAAGACTTAGAAAGGCAGGGTAGGATAGCTACATATATAAGTCTGTAAAAGTTTGAGTCTAGAGTGTCTCTCCCTTTGAAGAGGGGGATGACTGCGGCAGCTTTCCAATGTTTGGGGATCTCATAATTTTAGAAAGAGAGCGTCCAGATTGTCTAGTCCTGCTGATTTGTAGGGATCCAGATTTTGCAGCTCTTTCAGAACATCAGCTGTCTGGATTTGTATGAGTGGGAGGGCTTGGGCAAGTTGCTGCAGGGGTTGCTGAGATGTTGACCAGGGTAGGGGTAGCCAGGTGTAAAGCATGGCCAGCCATAGAATAATTATTATGGAAATGATCGATTACTGTAGATTTATCGGTGGTGACAATGTTTCCTATCCTGGGAGGAGGTTCTCTCACTCTCCATGGACTTTACAGTGTCCCAAAACCTTTTGGAATTAGTGCTACAGAATGCAAATTGTTGTTTGAAAATCTAGCCTTTGCTTTTTTAACTAACTATTGGTTCCTGACCTCCCTGAAAAGTTGCATATCACGGGGGCTATTCGATGCAGAACGCCACGGGATGTTTTTTTTTCTTGCAAGGGCAATCAAGTCTGGGTTGAAGCAAGGGCTATATCTGTTCTTAGTTCTACATTTTTTGAATGGGGCATGCTTATTTAAGATGGTGAGGTAAGCACTTTTAAAGAGCAACCAGGCATCCTCTACTGACGGGATGAGGTCAATATCCTTCCAGGATACCTGGGCCAGGTCGATTAGAAAGGCCTGCTCGCTGAAGTGTTTTAGGGACCTATTTATTTTTCATCCCCGGATTCCCACCGCAAACGGAACATTTTTCAGCTGGATCCTCACAACTAGCTATCTAGCTAAACTGCAACCCCGGATGATTATCCCTGGCTAGCGTTTCCACCCACTTAGCTTGAAGCTATCCCGGCCAGAGCACCTGTAGCACACCCCTGCTACCCTGTCTAGCTCGGGCCTACGAACTGTTAGCTTGTTAGCACAGGCCTGCTAACCGTCTGTATCGCCGCGTCCCAAACACTCTCTGGACCCATATTTACTTTCTATCTCTTTTAGATTTTTAAATTGTTTGTACCTTCCGGAAACCTGCCTCACCCATTGTGATACGGAATCGCTATTATTTAAAAATTTTTAGAACACACTCAAGAACCTCCAGACACTAACCAGCTAACTAGCTACAAGCTATTTAGTCATTGTTAGTTTTTTTTAACCTGGATAACACTCGCCAGTCCAGCTTCCCTGCCCATCCACCGCTGCCCCCTGGACACTGATCTCTTGGCTACATAGCTGATGCACGCTGGACTGTCCATTAATCACGGTACTCCATTCTGCTTGTTTGTTTTATCTGTCGGCCCCGTTGCCTAGTCAACGCCATTTTACCTGCTGTTTGTTGTGCTAGCTGACTAGCTGTTGCTGTTTTAGCTAGCTTTCCCAATTCAACACCTGTGATTACTGTATGCCTCGCTGTATGTCTCTCTCAAATGTCAATATGCCTTGTATACTGTTGTTCAGGTTAGTGATCATTGTTTTAGTTCACAATGGAGCCCCTAGTTCCACTCTTCATACCCCTGTTACCTCCTTTGTCCCACCTCCCACATATGCGGTGACCTCACCCATTACAACTAGCATGTCCAGAGATACAACCTCTCTCATCATCACCCAGTGCCTGGGCTTACCTCCGCTGTACCCGCACCCCACCATACCCCTGTCTGCGCATTATGCCCTGAATATATTCTACCATGCCCAGAAACCTGCTCCTCTTATCCCCTGCCCCCAACGCTCTAGGCGACCAGTTTTGATAGCCTTTATCCGCACCCTCATACTACTCCTTCTCTGCTCCGCGGGTGATGTGGAGGTAAACCCAGGCCCTGCAGGTCCCCAGGCACCCTCATTTGTTGGCTTCTGTGATCGAAAAGCCTTGGTTTCATGCATGTCAATATCAGACGCCTCCTCCCTAAGTTTGTTTTACTCACTGCTTTAGCACATTCTGCTAACCCTGATGTCCTTGCCGTGTCTGAATCCTGGCTCAGGAAGGCCACCAAAAATTCAGAGATTTCCATACCCAACTATAACATCTTCCGCCAAGATAGAACTGCCAAAGGGGGAGGAGTTGAAGTCTACTGCAGAGATAGCCTGCAAAGTAATGTCATACTTTCCAGGTCCATACCCAAACAGTTCGAACTACTAATTTTGAAAATTACTCTCTCCAGAAATAAGTCTCTCACTGTTGCCGCCTGCTACCGACCCCCCTCAGCTCCCAGCTGTGCCCTGGACACCATTTGTGAATTGATCGCCCCCCATCTAGCTTCAGAGTTTGTTCTGTTAGGTGACCTAAACTGGGATATGCTTAACACCCCGGCAGTCCTACAATCTAAGCTAGATGCCCTCAATCTCACACAAATCATCAAGGAACCCACCAGGTACAACCCTAACTCCGTAAACAAGGGTACCATCATAGACGTCATCCTGACCAACTGGCCCTCCAAATACACCTCCGATGTCTTCAACCAGGATCTCAGCGATCACTGCCTCATTGCCTGTATCCGCCACGGAGCCGCAGTCAAACGACCACCCCTCATCACTGTCAAACGCTCCCTAAAACACTTCTGTGAGCAGGCCTTTCTAATCGACCTGGCCCGGGTATCATGGAAGGACATTGACCTCATCACGTCAGTTGAGGATGCCTGGTCATTCTTTAAAAGTAACTTCCTCACCATTTTAGATAAGCATGCTCCGTTCAAAAAGGGTGAACTCCAGACCTGACTGCCCTCGACCAGCACAAAAACATCCTGTGGCGGACTGCAATAGCATCGAATAGTCCCCGCGATATGCAACTGTTCAGGGAAGTCAGGAACCAATACACGCAGTCAGTCAGGAAAGCTAAGGCCAGCTACTTCAGGTAGAAGTTTGCATCCTGTAGCTCCAACTCCAAAAAGTTCTGGGACACTGTGAAGTCCATGGAGAACAAGAGCACCTCCTCCCAGCTGCCCACTGCACTGAGGCTAGGTAACACGGTCACCACCGATAAATCCATGATTATCGAAAACTTCAATAAGCATTTCTCAACGGCTGGCCATGCCTTCCGCCTGGCTACTCCAACCTCGGCCAACAGCTCCCCCCGCAGCTCCTCGCCCAAGCCTCTCCAGGTTCTCCTTTACCCAAATCCAGATAGCAGATGTTCTGAAAGAGCTGCAAAACCTGGACCCGTACAAATCAGCTGGGCTTGACAATCTGGACCCTCTATTTCTGAAACTATCCGCCGCCATTGTCGCAACCCCTATTACCAGCCTGTTCAACCTCTCTTTCATATCGTCTGAGATCCCCAAGGATTGGAAAGCTGCCGCAGTCATCCCCCTCTTCAAAGGGGGAGACACCCTGGACCCAAACTGTTACAGACCTATATCCATCCTGCCCTGCCTATCTAAGGTCTTCGAAAGCCAAGTCAACAAACAGGTCACTGACCATCTCGAATCCCACCGTACCTTCTCCGCTGTGCAATCTGGTTTCCGAGCTGGTCACGGGTGCACCTCAGCCACACTCAAGGTACTAAACGATATCATAACCGCCATCGATAAAAGACAGTACTGTGCAGCCGTCTTCATCGACCTTGCCAAGGCCTTCGACTCTGTCAATCACCATATTCTTATCGGCAGACTCAGTAGCCTCGGTTTTTCGGATGACTGCTTTACCTGGTTCACCAATTACTTTGCAGACAGAGTTCAGTGTGTCAAATCGGAGGGCATGCTGTCCGGTCCTCTGGCAGTCTCTATGGGGGTGCCCCAGGGTTAAATTCTCGGGCCGACTCTTTTCTCTGTGTATATCAATGATGTTGCTCTTGCTGCGGGCGATTCCCTGATCCACCTCTACGCAGACGACACCATTCTATATACTTTCGGCCCGTCATTGGACACTGTGCTATCTAACCTCCAAATGAGCTTCAATGCCATACAACACTCCTTCCGTGGCCTCCAACTGCTCTTAAACGCTAGTAAAACCAAATGCATGCTTTTCAACCGATCGCTGCCTGCACCCGCATGCCCGACTAGCATCACCACCCTGGATGGTTCCGACCTTGAATATGTGGACATCTATAAGTACCTAGGTGTCTGGCTCGACTGCAAACTCTCCTTCCAGACTCATATCAAACATCTCCAATCGAAAATCAAATCAAGAGTCGGCTTTCTATTCCGCAACAAAGCCTCCTTCACTCACGACGCCAAGCTTACCCTAGTAAAACTGACTATCCTACCGATCCTCGACTTCGGCGATGTCATCTACAAAATGGCTTCCAACACTCTACTCAGCAAACTGGATGCAGTCTATCACAGTGCCATCCGTTTTGTCACTAAAGCACCTTATACCACCCACCACTGCGACTTGTATGCTCTAGTCGGCTGGCCCTCGCTACATATTCGCCGCCAGACCCACTGGCTCCAGGTCATCTACAAGTCCATGCTAGGTAAGGCTCCGCCTTATCTCAGTTCACTGGTCACGATGGCAACACCCATCCGTAGCACGCGCTCCAGCAGGTGTATCTCTCTGATCATCCCTAAAGCCAACACCTCATTTGGCCGCCTTTCGTTCCAGTACTCTGCTGCCTGTGACTGGAACGAATTGCAAAAATCGCTGAAGTTGGAGACTTTTATCTCCCTCACCAACTTCAAACATCAGCTATCTGAGCAGCTAACCGATCGCTGCTGCTGTACATAGTCTATTGGTAAATAGCCCACCCATTTTCACCTACCTCATTCCCATACTGTTTTTATTTATTTACTTTTCTGCTCTTTTGCACACCAATATCTCTACCTGTACATGACCATCTGATCATTTATCACTCCAGTGCTAATCTGCAAAATTGTAATTATTCGCCTACCTCATGCCTTTTGCACACATTGTATATAGACTCCCCCTTTTTTTCTACTGTGTTATTGACTTGTTAATTGTTTACTCCATGTGTAACTCTGTGTTGTCTGTTCACACTGCTATGCTTTATTTTGGCCAGGTCTCAGTTGCAAATGAGAACTTGTTCTCAACTAGCCTACCTGGTTAAATAAAGGTGAAATAAAAATAAAAATAAAAATAAAAAGGGAGCATTTGACAGTGATGAGGGATGGTTTGACCGTGGACCCAATACGCACACAGGCAATGAGGCAATGATCGCTGAGATCCTGGTTGAAGACGGGTGTATTTAGAGGGCATGTTGGTAAGGATGATATCTAAGAGGGTGACCATGGTTACGGATACAATATTTGTGGTCATGGAAAACATATTTCACAGCGGTTTAGATGGTACAATGATTCTCTACTCTAAACTTGTTTGTTTCTTCACATCAACGGAAATTAGGTGAACTATTAGAATTTTAGCAAACAGGTGCATCTTTAACTTTTTACTACTTTAATACACATATAAGTTAATTTGTCCCAATTCTTTTGGCCCCTAAAATGGGGGGAAGTATGTTCAAAAAGTCCTGTAATTTCTAAATGGTTCATCCAATATGGGGTTCAAAGCCAAAACAACAACTAATGTGTCACTGTCCAGCTCTGTATAGTATCTATTAAAGTTAATTCCTGTCCCTCATACTAAATCCTCTTCCTCTTTATTCCCCATAGGAATAGGATGCTCCTGACAACGTGCCAGTGAGTTGAAAAGAGAGAGAGCTGAAGGTAAACTCAAAGTTATAAAGATGAACCCTATGGAGGAAATGACGACCATGTCTCTGTTCGCCAACTCCAGCGAGCTGTACTACAACCCCAACACCACCGTGGCCCCTAATTTCCTCACCAAACCCAAGGCCTGTGAGCAGCTCAACATCGCCACAGAGGTCTTCCTCATCCTGGGTATTATCAGTTTGTTGGAGAACATCCTGGTCATCTGCGCCATCATCAAGAACAAGAACCTCCACTCCCCCATGTACTTCTTTGTGTGTTCCCTGGCTGTGGCCGACATGCTGGTCAGCGTTTCCAACGCCTGGGAAACCATCATCATCTACCTGCTGACCAACCGGCAGCTCATTGTGGACGACCATTTTATTCGTCAGATGGACAACGTCTTTGACTCCATGATCTGTATATCAGTGGTGGCGTCTATGTGTTCTCTCCTGGCTATCGCTGTGGACCGGTATGTGACCATCTTCTACGCTCTGCGTTACCACAGCATCATGACCCATAGACGGGCCGCTCTCATCATCGGAGCCATCTGGACCTTCTGCACGGGCTGCGGCATCGTCTTTATCATGTACTCCGACACCACCCCTGTTATCATTTGCTTGGTGTCCATGTTCTTCACCATGCTAGTGCTCATGGCCTCGCTGTACAGCCACATGTTCATGCTGGCTCGCTCCCACGTCAAGCGCATCGCGGCTCTGCCAGGGTACAACTCCATCCACCAGAGGGCCAGCATGAAGGGAGCCATCACTCTCACAATCCTCCTGGGCATCTTCATCGTCTGCTGGGCACCCTTCTTCCTCCACCTTATCCTGATGATCTCCTGCCCCAGGAACCTGTACTGTGTGTGCTTCATGTCTCACTTCAACATGTACCTCATCCTCATCATGTGTAACTCTGTGATCGACCCTCTGATCTACGCCTTCAGGAGTCAGGAGATGAGGAAAACCTTTAAGGAGATTATTGGTTGCTACAGCCTGAGGAACGTGTTTGAGTGTCTCCCTGTGTGCTATAAACCTGGAGTGCCATAGAACTCTTACCCTTATAGACTCTTTGGCCATGGGTCCTACGTGTGGTTTAGTCAGCAGTATTTGGGTATGAACAGAGTGCATTGGAGTAGAAGACTGTCTTATTAAAATGTGTCTTAGACTGCCTTGTCCCAATGCAGTCTGATTAAGCTCAACTTGTAGAACCCTTTGTTCCTTAACACTAGAACTGCTAAAGCAGTCATTTTGACCCTACAGTGTATATCCATCCACCGAATCAAAGAAGTCTCATCAGTCTACTCTGGCCTACTTGGAGTAGGCTACACAGTGAGAGCGTGAGTAATTGGACATGCTGAACGGCTTTTAATACACATCAGGCAGCAGGTGAGCGACTGTCAAAGAATGTGGGGATGAGGCAAGGGGAGTAATGTCACCATGGACAACTTCTTCACTGTCATTGGAGAACAGGTTCCTTGTGGCCGGGACAATGAACAAAGGGCAGTAATGTCACCATGGACAACTTCTTCACTGTCATTGGAGAACAGGTTCCTTGTGGCCGGGACAATGAACAAAGGGCAGTAATGTCACCATGGACAACTTCTTCACTGTCATTGGAGAACAGGTTCCTTGTGGCCGGGACAATGAACAAAGGGCAGTAATGTCACCATGGACAACTTCTTCACTGTCATTGGAGAACAGGTTCCTTGTGGCCGGGACAATGAACAAAGTTAGACGTTTGCCCCCTCCCTCTGTGCAAAATAAAGCACCTGAACAGCCGTTATACTCCACAAAGGTGCTGAAGAATGACAAGATGACAGGAACACAATAAAAAGAAGACTATTACGCACTGTAACCAAACAAAGGTATGTCAAAGTGTGTCAAGCAAGTGAAAGTTACGAAAATGGTTTCAACTGTTAGGACAAGGGATAACAGCTAAATGAAATCCAACCGATGCCATTGAGTGAAGATACACACAAGCACGAGCTGACAATAATTTACTATTTTAATCTGCTGTCATATCTACACTTATATTCATTAGAATGCCTTTATTGCTTTTGTGCTGAGTTTCACTATTTATCAAGGCCACGTGGAACTTATAATGATGTTGAGGCTGCTGATGTTTTTATCTTTTAACCACTTGACCATGCATCTTGGTATTTTGGGGTAGTTATAAAAAATAAGCTGTTACCATGTTCCAACACATGATTTCTGTTTCATAGTTGTAACAAATAATATATAATATAATAATATATGCCATTTAGCTGACGCTTTTATCCAAAGCGACTTACAGTCATGTGTGCATACATTCTACGTATGGGTGGTCCCGGGAATCGAACCCACTACCCTGGCGTTACAAGCGCCATGCTCTACCAACTGTGCTACAGAAGGACCACAGGCACTCCACTAATAAAATTGATTGAACACAATTTTTTTTTTGTCATATGTCCTCCAGTAAATAAAATTATGAAAATGCTCTTCTCAAATCAAATGTATTTATATAGCCCTTCGTACATCAGCTGATATCTCAAAGTGCTGTACAGACACCCAGCCTAAAACCCCAAACAGCAATCAATGCAGGTGTAGAAGCACGGTGGCTAGGAAAAACTCCCTAGAAAGGCCAAAACCTAGGAAGAAACCTAGAGAGGAACCAGGCTATGTGGGGTGGCCAGTCCTCTTCTGGCTGTGCCGGGTGGAGATTATAACAGAACATGGCCAAGATGTTCAAATGTTCATAAATGACCAGCATGGTCGAATAATAACAAGGCAGAACAGTTGAAACTGGAGCAGCAGCATGGCCAGGTGGACCGGGGACAGCAAGGAGTCATGTCAGGTAGTCCTGGGGCACGGTCCTTGGGCTCAGGTCCTAGTTGAAACTTCTGTTTTTTTAAATAAAATAAAAATAGGGTAATACCTTAAGTGTCCATTCATTAACATGTAACTAAAAAGTAACAAGTGTGTTTATAACAGAGTAGTGTCCATTCACCAATATGTAACTAAATAGTCTGTTTATAATAGAGTAGTCTACATTCACTCATATGTAACTAAATAGTAATACGTGTGTTTAACAGAGTAGTGTGCATTCATTAATATGTAACTAAATAGTGTTTATAACAGAGTAGTCTACATTCATTAATATGTAACTAAACAGTAATACGTGTGTTTAACAGTCTACAAGGAGCCACAGTTATACACCTGAGCCTGATTACTGCACAACACAATCCATCAATCAGATTGATACATGAGTGTGTAGATGTGGGTTGTAGGGTGTCTAATTGTTCTACATTTTTTCAATATGGGTGACTTAAAATAGCCTGTTTTATTTTTGTACAGACATCACACCCTTACCTAAACAGCCCCCTCACCTGAGAAGTAGAAAACAAAGGGAGAGTAACTGAGAATTGAATTACTGCAGTTAACATAGCGAAGTTAATGGAAGGATACTCTTATTGCAATGTGAATGGCTCTTGAAAAAGCCTTCGGTTGTGCATAGTGTAGTCTATGCTGTTACCAGGGAACAGCACATTCTTTGAAAAAGTAGGAGGTGAAGATCTCCCGCACACAGATTGCCTCTCTTGCTGCGTTGTTGGACGCCATCCTTGAAACATCCTGCAGAGCACCACACTTCTCCTCTGGCACACGGCAGCGAGCTGCAGATCCCCTTCTGGTCCTTATGTCCATCCTCATGAAGTTATGCAGGACACAGGTAGCCTTCACACTTCTGAATTCCTCCAGGAGGCAGTCCCAGATGGCTCTGGTCACCGGACCTTGCAGTGTTACACGGTAACTTTAGGCAATCGTTTTCAAAGAATCTCCAGTGACAAGGTATCTGTAGGAATATGGAAGACAATGTCATTATTAGCCTTTTACATCACCAGGTTATTGTGGATTACTAAAGTATAATATCCCTGATAACAAATCATGATAATATTGGATAGATAGTTGTATTTGCACACACATGTGCATGTGTAGCATGTGACAATAACAGGATCATATCAAGGATAGCATCACAAATGAATATATAAATAACACTTGAAGCTTGATGATGAGTTGATCATTTGAATCAGCTGTGCAGTGCTGAGGCAAAAACAACAATGTGCCCCTCTTTGACGACCAGGACTGAGAACCACTGCTCTTCATTGGGACCTCTTCATCTGTAGACAGGCTTTCATAGCTATCTTTATCTGAGGACAGAAAACCTCACACGAAACAGACTTCATTATACTCAAATTACATCGCATTGAATATTATGTTACTATAGTCTCCGTCTTCACTTCTAGGGACTGGTAATACACAAGTCCCTGCCCTATCGAGAATAGCCTAGTCTCTCACTTTGACAATTGGGGCTGCTATCCTTTCACTCTCGTTCATGGTTGTTAGCTACCATAGCTACCTACAAATGCATTTGGAGTTGTTTTTTTACAGTGATTAGCTAGCTAATATGAAGTTAGGCAGCTGGTGATATTTAATCACTTAGCTAGCTATCTATACAGTATGTAAAGTTGACTAGATAGCTAGCTAGTCAACTAGTTAGCTCATTTAGCAGCTCATATGAGTTAGCCTGCACTGTAGCTAGTTATCAAATAATTCATAGTTTTTACTTACTTGAATAGGTTATCCAGCCATGTGGACAATTAGAAACAGGGAAGCAAAGTGTGTTTGTCACCAGAGTGTTTTAGAGCTTATTACAATTTAACTGTTTACCCATTTAATAACCAGACCTTCATACAATCTTGCTATGCTGAATTCTTCACACACAATCAAACTTGCTGCTATATGCTGCCAGCACGCCCACAAGCAAGTCACAATGGGCGGCCTAAAAGGCACGCAGCAATTTACCGCTTGTTAGTGAACATGCCCTGTCAGGCGGCATTGGCGGAGAGTCAGGCGGAGAATGACTCATTGAAGAGGATCCAAGGAACGAGATGATGTCACAATCCATGCCAGGTACACCTGTTCTGCTATTCCAAGTTTCTGTAACCGAAGAGAGATACCACGAGTGGGCACCAACTGGGATGGATCCTGAGGCAAATGTGACTTACCAGTGAACCTGGTGAACCATTAATACTGTCTCAGAAGTTTTTGTCCATGACTGATTCAACCCGAAAAAGTATTAAAGACAGAGTTAATGAGTACTTGAGGTCACCGGGAAAATCTAGACATGGCCTGCTCTCCCTTATGTAAGCAATTAGGCACTATACCATGTTTACTACAGTATGTACTGTGTGCTATGTTTACTTGTCAGACTGCACAGTAGCCTAATAAACAAATGTAGGCGGCTTCTATCTTCAAAATGCATTAAATGCTTTATTATCCAAATGTTTAAAGTGCGTGTGGATGACCTCATGCAACCACAAAATGTTGGATAAAGCATACACTGTACAGTACTGTAATTCTTCTTCAGCATCTTTATGCTTTAACTAACAAAATAATGATGAAAATACTCTTTCAAAATGCAGATGTTTATTTCCTTATGGAAGATATCCCTCTAGTGGTGTGCGGGCTGTGCTTTGGCAAAGTGGGTGGGGTTATATCCTTCCTGTTTGGCCCTGTCCGGGGGTGTCCTCGAATGGGGCCACAGTGTCTCCTGAACCCTCCTGTCTCAGCCTCCAGTATTTATGCTGCAGTAGTTTGTGTCGGTGGGCTAGGGTCAGTTTGTTATATCTGGAGTACTTCTCCTGTCCTATTCGGTGTCCTGTGTGAATCTAAGTGTGCGTTCTCTAATTCTCTCCTTCTTTCTTTCTCTCTCTCGGAGGAGGACCTGAGCCCTAGGACCATGCCCCAGGACTACCTGACATGATGGCTCCTCGCTGTCCCCAGTCCACCTGGCCATGCTGCTGCTCCAGTTTCAACTGTCATGCCTTACTATTATTTGACCATGCTGGTCATTTATGAACATTTGAACATCTTGGCCATGTTCTGTTATAATCTCCACCCGGCACAGCCAGAAGAGGACTGGCCACCCCACATATGCTCTCTCTAATTCTCTCTTTCTTTCTCTCTCTCTCTCTCTGAGGACCTGAGCCCAAGGACCGTGCCCCAGGACGACCTGACATGATGACTCCTTGCTGTCCCCAGTCCACCTGACTGTGCTGCTGCTCCAGTTTCAACTGTTCTGCCTTGTTATTATTCGACCATGCTGGTCATTTATGAACATTTGAACATCTTGGCCATGTTCTGTTATAATCTCCACCCGGCACAGCCAGAAGAGGACTGGCCACCCCACATAGCCTGGTTCCTCTCTAGGTTTCTTCCTAGGTTTTGGCCTTTCTAGGGAGTTTTTCCTAGCCACCGTGCTTCTACACCTGCATTGCTTGCTGTTTGGGGTTTTAGGCTGGGTTTCTGTACAGCACTTTGAGATATCAGCTGATGTACGAAGGGCTATATAAATAAAATTTGATTGATTGATTGATCCATAATGGGAATATGGGAATAAATATCACAGAATGACAGAAAAATTGGAACTAATGAAGGTGAACAAATTGTTGCTTACTGGAAGACAGCAGAGGTCAGAGGTCAAGACAGCACTGCTCTGAGACAAGCATGGGGACTGGTCTTGATGAATCAATGAGATTTTTATTTTCACTGAATCTCCATTTCTGTATTGGTTAGACTACAATTAGGGTGTGGAAATGTTATGCTCTTAGTACTGTAGCCTACTCCTGACTGTCATGTTGTACAGTGCCATATTTTCCATTCCACCCTAATGGAAATCCTGAGGGTTTAATATTTTTTGGGAATAGAAACACCATAATATTAATCAAATTAATTAACCTCTTGGGGCTAGGGGGCAGAATTTTCACTTTTTGATAAATAGTGTGCCCAGTTTCAACTTCCTGCTACTCATGCCAAGAATATAAGATATGCATAATATTAGTAGATTTGGATAGAAAACACTCTGAAGTTACAAAAAACTGAATCATGTCTGTGAGTATAAAATAAGTTATGTAGCAGGCAAAATCGCGAGGACTAACTGTTCAGAATTCTTTTTTTGCCTCTCTGTTCCCTTAATTGTTATTGCCAAGGTATATTTCTTAGGTACCTGTTTTCAGTTCCTACCGCTTCCACTGGATGTCACCAGTCTTTGGAATTTGGTTGAGGTTATTCCTTTGTGCAATGAAGAAGTAGGCACACTAGGAACTGGGGACACTTTTGTGAGTTGCGCAAGATGTGAAAAGTGGCACTGGTTTGTTTTATATATAAAATAAATAATATTGTTTTCTTTCCTTCATTGAACACAGATTGCCCCGTCTACAATTTGATTGATTATTAACGTTTAAAAATACCTAAAGTTGTATTACAAAAGTAGTTTGAAATATTTTGGCAAAGTTTATAGGAAACTTTTGAAATATTTTGTAGTGACGTTGCATTTTTGTAAGCTGTTTTTTTCTGGATCAAACGCGCTTTATAAATGGACATTTTGGATATATATAAACGGAATTAATCAAACAAAAGGACCAATTGGGATGTTTATGGGACATATTGGAGTGCCAACAAAAGAAGCTTGTCAAAGGTAATGTTTTATATTTTATTTCAGCGTTTTGTGTAGCGCCTGAAGGGTTGAAATATGCTAACTCCTTTGTTTACTGCTGGTGCAGATGGTGCAGGCTATCAGATAATAGCTTCTTATGCTTTCGCCGAAAAGCATTTTTAAAATCTGACATGATGGCTGGATTCACAATGAGTGTAGCTTTAATTGAATGTAGATAAACAAAACTTGAGCTTTTTCAGAGTCAAAATTGCTCATAATTTTGTGTTGATCGACAACTGTAACAATCACAATGCACCTCTCACCTTTCTCAGGCTTTTTGTCATTCTTGTCGAGTCCTTGAGCTCTGTGCAATGCCATCTTCTATCATATTAACTTGCCCCAAGTGTAGTCCCTGTGCAAATCTGCAATGTTGCAACAAATAAATTAACAAATCAGATAGCATCAATAGCATATGACAATAGAAACCCAAGTATTTTTTTCATAAATTAAACCTTAACCCTAACCCTAACGCTAGGCCCCAAGACTCAACTCATTGAGACCCAGCTTTTGGTAACACAACCTTAACTCGCCCTTAAACCACATTCACATCAGCCTGGCAAGACCTACTCGCCATACTTTGCTCCACTTCAAATGAAATTGTATTGGTCACATACAGATTTTTAGTAGTTGTTATTGGTCACATACACATTTTTAGTAGATGTTATTGGTCACATACACATTTTTAGCAGATGTTATTGGTCACATACACATTTTTAGCAGATGTTATTGCAGGTGTAGTGAAATGCTTGTGTTCCTAGCTCCAACAGTGCAGTAGTATCTAACTAAATGCTTGTGTTCCTAACTCCAACAATGCAGTAGTATCTAACTAAATGCTTGTGTTCCTAACTCCAACAGTGCAGTAGAACCTAACAGCTCAGTAGTATCTAACAATTCACAACAATACACACAAATCTAAAAGTAAAAGAATGGAATTAAGAAATATATAATTCTGTACACTTCTACACTAACCTTTGTCACAGAAGACTAACTAACTGTAATTACTTAGCAGAGATCCCCAGTACCTTGTGTATGGTTGTAATACTTCATTTTATTGGGGTCTGAAAGCACAGGAGGTTGTTGACACTTTATTTGGGGAGAAAGGGCTCATATTAGTGACTGGAGCGGAATTAGTGGAATGGTATCAAATACATCAAACACATGGTTTCTAGGCTCCATTTCAGCCATTATTATGAGCTGTTCTCCCCTCAGCAGCCTCCTGTGGCTGAAAGAGCATGGACTTTCTGTGGGTGACTGCTATTAACAAACAAAGTGGTCAAAATTATATATTTTCTGACCTTCGCAGGTCTAACATGAACCCAACTATTTGTATTTCTGGACTGACTGAAACTCTAAAAATATCATTATCCAAAATGTTCAAATTCATTAACCAACCGATGAACAAATGTTTCCCAATCCGTAAGTGGAACCCGAGAATGGCTGAACATCCTTCCAGATGGAGCAGGAGGAAGTCAATTCCTCTTGGTTCAACAAATCCTGCAAGGAAACATGTACATTTAACTCAGACACAGGAGCGTTTTAGAGACGGACACAGGAGCGTTTTAGAGACAGTCATAGGAGCGTTTTAGAGACGGACACAGGAGCGTTTTAGAGACAGTCATAGGAGCGTTTTAGAGACAGACACAGGAGCGTTTTAGAGACGGACATAGGAGCGTTTTAGAGACGGACATAGGAGCGTTTTAGAGACGGACATAGGAGCGTTTTAGAGACAGACATAGGAGCGTTTTAGAGACAGACACAGGAGCGTTTTAGAGACAGACATAGGAGCGTTTTAGAGACAGACATAGGAGCGTTTTAGAGACAGACATAGGAGCGTTTTAGAGACAGACACAGGAGCGTTTTAGAGACAGACAGGAGCGTTTTAGAGACAGACAGGAGCGTTTTAGAGACAGACATAGGAGCGTTTTAGAGACAGACAGGAGCGTTTTAGAGACAGACATAGGAGCGTTTTAGAGACAGACATAGGAGCGTTTTAGAGACGGACACAGGAGCGTTTTAGAGACAGACACAGGAGCGTTTTAGAGACAGACATAGGAGCGTTTTAGAGACAGACAGGAGCGTTTTAGAGACAGACAGGAGCGTTTTAGAGACAGACATAGGAGCGTTTTAGAGACAGACATAGGAGCGTTTTAGAGACAGACAGGAGCGTTTTAGAGACAGACAGGAGCGTTTTAGAGACAGACATAGGAGCGTTTTAGAGACAGACACAGGAGCGTTTTAGAAACAGACAGGAGCGTTTTAGAGACAGACATAGGAGCGTTTTAGAGACAGACATAGGAGCGTTTTAGAGACAGACACAGGAGCGTTTTAGAGACAGACATAGGAGTGTTTTAGAGACAGACATAGGAGCGTTTTAGAGACAGACACAAGAGCGTTTTAGAGACAGACATAGGAGCGTTTTAGAGACAGACATAGGAGCGTTTTAGAGACAGACATAGGAGTGTTTTAGAGACGGACACAGGAGCGTTTTAGAGACAGACATAGGAGTGTTTTAGAGACAGACATAGGAGCGTTTTAGAGACAGACACAAGAGCGTTTTAGAGACAGACATAGGAGCGTTTTAGAGACAGACATAGGAGCGTTTTAGAGACAGACATAGGAGCGTTTTAGAGACAGACACAGGAGCGTTTTAGAGACAGACATAGGAGCGTTTTAGAGACAGACATAGGAGCGTTTTAGAGACAGACACAGGAGCGTTTTAGAGACAGACATAGGAGCGTTTTAGAGACAGACATAGGAGCGTTTTAGAGACAGACACAAGAGCGTTTTAGAGACAGACATAGGAGCGTTTTAGAGACAGACATAGGAGCGTTTTAGAGACAGACATAGGAGTGTTTTAGAGACGGACACAGGAGCGTTTTAGAGACAGACATAGGAGCGTTTTAGAGACAGACACAGGAGCGTTTTAGAGACAGACACAGGAGCGTTTTAGAGACAGACATAGGAGCGTTTTAGAGACAGACACAGGAGCGTTTTAGAGACAGACATAGGAGCGTTTTAGAGACAGACATAGGAGCGTTTTAGAGACAGACACAGGAGCGTTTTAGAGACAGACATAGGAGCGTTTTAGAGACAGACATAGGAGCGTTTTAGAGACAGACATAGGAGCGTTTTAGAGACAGACATAGGAGCGTTTTAGAGACAGACACAGGAGCGTTTTAGAGACAGACACAGGAGCGTTTTAGAGACAGACATAGGAGCGTTTTAGAGACAGACATAGGAGCGTTTTAGAGACAGACATAGGAGCGTTTTAGAGACAGACATAGGAGCGTTTTAGAGACAGACAGGAGCGTTTTAGAGACAGACATAGGAGCGTTTTAGAGACGGACATAGGAGCGTTTTAGAGACAGACACAGGAGCGTTTTAGAGACAGACATAGGAGCGTTTTAGAGACAGACACAGGAGCGTTTTAGAGACAGACATAGGAGCGTTTTAGAGACAGACACAGGAGCGTTTTAGAGACAGACACAGGAGCGTTTTAGAGACGGACACAGGAGCGTTTTAGAGACAGACATAGGAGCGTTTTAGAGACAGACATAGGAGCGTTTTAGAGACAGACACAGGAGCGTTTTAGAGACAGACATAGGAGCGTTTTAGAGACAGACACAGGAGCGTTTTAGAGACAGACATAGGAGCGTTTTAGAGACAGACACAGGAGCGTTTTAGAGACAGACACAGGAGCGTTTTAGAGACAGACATAGGAGCGTTTTAGAGACAGACAGGAGCGTTTTAGAGACAGACACAGGAGCGTTTTAGAGACAGACATAGGAGCGTTTTAGAGACAGACACAGGAGCGTTTTAGAGACAGACACAGGAGCGTTTTAGAGACAGACATAGGAGCGTTTTAGAGACAGACATAGGAGCGTTTTAGAGACAGACATAGGAGCGTTTTAGAGACAGACACAGGAGCGTTTTAGAGACAGACACAGGAGCGTTTTAGAGACAGACACAGGAGCGTTTTAGAGACAGACACAGGAGCGTTTTAGAGACAGACATAGGAGCGTTTTAGAGACGGACATTAAGTGATGATTGAAATGGAAGTAATTCTATTCAATTATGAAGGATATTGGAACCTGGAAAGCTTAGTTAGTTATCATGTTCATAGAAATATTTGAACATGAAATAATAAATGGGTCACTGTCAGAGGAGGCTGAAGGGAGGAGCGATGGGATGACGGGCTCATTGTAATGGTTGGAATGGTATTAATGGACCGCAATCAAACATATTTATTCCATTCCAGTACTTACAATGAGCCTCTCCTCCTAATGCTCCTCCCACCAGCCTCCACTGATCAAATCAAATTTATTTATATAGCCCTTCGTACGTCAGCTGATATCTCAAAGTGCTGTACAGAAACCCAGCCTAAAACCCCAAACAGCAAGCAATGCAGGTGTAGAAGCACGGTGGCTAGGAAAAACTCCCTAGAAAGGCCAAAACCTAGGAAGAAACCTAGAGAGGAACCAGGCTATGTGGGGTGGCCAGTCCTCTTCTGGGGGGGGGTCATCCAGACAGGATGACCACAACAGTGAATCAACCCACTCAGGTGACGCATCCCTTAGTTAGACCTATACCTCGGGAATAGAACAAAACAAACAAACACAACAAATACAATACACTCCTTCACATATCACTTAAGTTGTATAACTTCAATTCAAACCCTCAAAAAACTGAATCCTCCCCCATGTTTTACACACATCTCTCCGTATGAGAGTAATGTAAAACAAAACTGAATCCTCCCCCATGTTTTACACACATCTCTCCGTATGAGAGTAATGTAAAACAAAACTGAATCCTCCCCCATGTTTTACACACATCTCTCCGTATGAGAGTAATGTAAAACAAAACTGAATCCTCCCCCATGTTTTACACACATCTCTCCGTATGAGAGTAATGTAAAACAAAACTGAATCCTCCCCCATGTTTTACACACATCTCTCTGTATGAGAGTAATGTAAAACAAAACTGAATCCTCCCCCATGTTTTACACACATCTCTCTGTATGAGAGTAATGTAAAACAAAACTGAAAAAAAATGTAAAACAAAATTTCAAATAACCTTATCAAATTAAAATCAATAAACTGAAAGAAACTCCACAAAGAAAAATTATTTAACCCCTATGGTCATAAGAAAATAGACTTAAAGCAGCATATCCTTAGTTAAAAGCAATGCCCTCTCCCTCTTCACAGTGGTCCAAATGACAAATATGGCTAAGAAACATATTTTTTTTACAAAAATTATTTTGAAAGCAGTATTACAAATGGCCATAAATTCATTATCCAAATGGCTTTCCAAAGCGGGTGATCAAGCCACAAAAGTCATCAGAAGGTCATAGGTCATACAAACCCCTCAAAGCAGTGTTTTTCACTATATTAAACAAATTGCAAACAATAGTCAACTATCAAAAAACGTCACTATCGGCAATTCCCAGAAGAATAATAGCCCAATTCTACTAGTACAAACGTTACTCCAGCTATGATTCTCAAATTCCAAATGAATATATTAGCAATCAGAGAATAAAATCGACAGTTAATGACTAGGAAACAGATATTGATATTTAATAAATGTAGATTGTTTACTTATGCACCGTACTTCATTGACTTTACTAATCACATTATTAATCACGCCACGATAATTAGTTTGATGGAAAACCTTAGGCTTTACTACATCACATTAATCAATGATAATTAGTTTGAAGGAAAACCTTAGGCTTTACTACATCACATTATTAATCACGCCATGATAATTAGTTTGATGGAAAACCTTAGGCTTTACTACATCACATTAATCAATGATAATTAGTTTGATGGAAAACCTTAGGCTTTACTACATCACATTAATCACGCCATGATAATTAGTTTGATGTTAAACCTTAGGCTAAGTACAACATTATTACATTACATTTACATTTAAGTCATTTAATCAGACGCTCTTATCCAGAGCGACTTACAAATTATAAATTACATCGAGATTCCCTCTTAATTCTCTCTAACTTTATTCCATTTATCCAATAAATCCCTCAACTTCTCTCATACTGGGAAGAAAAAATATAACATGTCTGAACAGACCTTAAGGGCAGTTTAATTTAACATGTTTCACCCAGACGGAGATAATCCAATATGCGTTCTATAGTTACATCGTTAGGGTAAGATAACCAAAAGTGGACACATTCTAATCAGTTTCTAGAGCTCAATTTCCCAGATTTTGTAGACTATTTTAATAGTGCTTAAAACCTCATCTTTATCAAATTATCCATTTAAAGATACCAACTCAAAACCTACGTACGTCTACGAATGGGTGGTTTAAATTGTATCTAATCATTCTCAGCATTACTTTATCAAATCTCTAGTAAATGATTATACACACATACAATTTATCATCATTTCAAATAATTCACAGAATCCATATAAAACTTAAAAAATTGTAGGTGCTCACATAGAACTTTCAGGATCACCCACACAGGATTGGTCAGATGTTCACACAGAACTGGTCAGACGTCCACACAGGACATTAAAACATAAAAAGGTTTGCCCACACAGAGTCAACCCTACCCCGCTCACACAGAGTCAACCCTACCCCGCTCACACAGATTCAACCCTACCCCGCTCACACAGATTCAACCCTACCCCGCTCACACAGATTCAACCCTACCCCGCTCACACAGATTCAACCCTACCCCGCTCACACAGATTCAACCCTACCCCGCTCACACAGAGTCAACCCTACCCCGCTCACAGAGTCAACCCTACCCCGCTCACACAGATTCAACCCTACCCCGCTCACACAGATTCAACCCTACCCCGCTCACACAGATTCAACCCTACCCCGCTCACAGAGTCAACCCTACCCCGCTCACAGAGTCAACCCTACCCTGCTCACACAGATTCAACTCCTACCCCGCTCACACAGAGTCAACCCTACCCCGCTCACAGAGTCAACCCTACCCTGCTCACACAGATTCAACCCTACCCCGCTCACACAGAGTCAACCCTACCCCGTTCACACAGAGTCAACCCTACCCTGCCCACACAGAGTCAACCCTACCCCGCTCACACAGAACGGTCTGACAACTATTACCTAGTGATCCCATAACAGAATACTCACCAATTCACCACCTCTGAGGGTCACTTAGACAATCACACAGATGCACAGAATGAGGTCCTTCTTCCAATAAGGCTTCACCAAATGCCATGTTTTCACCTAGAATGCACAGAACCTTTGGCCCCTCACCCCGACAGACCTCACCAAATCCCCACTGTGATCAATTCAGTGTCAGGACAGCTCTTGGTCACTCGTAACCGGACAGTGGCAGAGTCACAAACCCTCAGAATACTCTCCCCTGACTCGGCCCTGCTTACGCCGCCAAGGTGCCTTCCTTACAAAGGTATTCACGCTCAGAGTATACGTAACAGGCATAATTTAAAAAACTCTACTTCAAATCTGTGTGTGGTTCGCTCACCTTGTTCTTAAAAAAAACTCAGTTCGAAATGTGGTATCAACTCAGCTCGCTTCTTCTCAGATCAAAGGTTGGTCCATCTGCTTCGTTCCTGAAGTGTGGTTTCCCTAAGATCCCAATTTTAGGGGATCCCTCGTGCACGATTTATTTACCTAGATCGTAGGAACGGTCACCGAGTGAAGATTCACATCCCCTCCTCGTCTCCAAATGTACTGGAAAGTGTAGTCCATCTTTAATTATATGAGCTCCGTCACAACCCTGTGACTCTCAGATTAATTCAGTGTCTATCAATGAATTCTGTGAGAGTTCCTTACACATTGCAACTCAGATCCTTTATAGCAAAGACACACATAGCCAGACAGCATCGGCATAATTTATCATTCAGCTTTGTCTCCTAAACTATGTACTTTTCTCAAACTCAGAACCATAAACCAATCCTCCATATCAACAGGCATATATCAAATCCATCCTATCTTGACAAGATCACAGAGACGCATTGACTGGCACACAGACATTGTGGAGCCAAGAGATTCACGCTTGACCTCTCCCCTCTCTCCGGCCCAAATAACTTAGTCTTGACAGAGAACAGATAACTGCAACCCCGCCACAGTATTATACAAACCCATTCTGATGAGAAGTAACTTACAAACTTATGATGAATATAAAACATCTTACCTATGTTACCAACTAATTCTGATTATTCCCCAACACTACGTATGTGACCGAGTTCAGTGTGTCAAATCGGAGGGCCTGTTGTCTGGACCTCTGGCAGTCTCTATGGGGGTATACTCTCTAACGTTTCCAAAACTGTCAAAACATTGTCTGAGAGTATAACAGAACTGATATTGCAGGGGAAACCCTGAGGAAAATCAAACCAGGTATTGGCTTCTATTTTGAAAACTCCATGTTCCATAGCCTGCCTTTGCTCCATTTAGAGAGATATCAACCAGATTCCTTGTCCTTTCGCTTCCTCAAGGTGTTAACAGTCTTAAGACATAGTTTCAGGCTTTTATTTCGAAAAATGAGCGAGAAAGATAACATCGCGTCATTGTATGGCCGGGTACCAGCAGCGTTTTGCTTGGCGCAACAGAGTTTGGGCAGCCATTGCCTTTCCCTCTCCTACTGAAAAAGACAGTTGCGATTGATATATTATCGATTATATATTTTAAAAACAACCCGAGGATTGATTATAAAAAACGTTTGACACGTTTCTGTGGATATTACGGATACTATTTGTAATTTGTCGTGACCGCTCTTTCCATGTGGATTTCTGAACATAACGTGCCAAACAAACGCAGGTATTTTGGGTATAAAAATAATCTTCATGGATCAAAATAAACATTTATTGTGTAACTGTGAGTCTCGTGAGTGACAACATCCGAAGATCATCAAAGGTAAATTATTAATTTGATTGCTTTTCTGATTTTCGTGACCAAGCTACTAGATGCTAGGTGTTAATAATGTTTTGTCGAGCGATCGATAAATTTACAAACGCTTGGATTGCTTTCGCTGTAAAGCATATTTTCAAAATCTGACACGACAGGTTGATTAACAAAAGGCTAAGCTGTGTTTTGCTATATTGCACTTGTGATTTCATGAATATAAATATGTTTAGTAATATTATTTGAATTTGGAGCTATGCAATTCAGCGGTTGTTGATGACAATGATCCCGCTAAAGGGATGGGTAGCATCAAGAAGTTAATGATGTTGCACTTCCTAGGGGTTCCACTAGATGTCAACCATCTATAGACATTTGAATGAGACTTCTACTGTGTTGTGGGGCTGAATGAGAGCAGAATCTATCAGGTGACTGGTAGTCAGCCATTTTCTGATCATGCGCATTCCTCATGGTATCCACTTGTGTTCCATTGCTCATCAATCGGAATACTCCGGTTGGAACTTTATTGAATCTATATGTTAAAAACATCCTAATGATTGATTCTGTACTTAGCTTGAAATGTTTATTCGATCTGTAATATAACTTTTTGAAGTTTTTGTCTGACGTAACGCTGACCAGAATAGCGTTTGGATATGTATACCAAACGCGCTAACAAAAGGAGGCATTTGGGCATAAATAACGGACATTATCGAACAAAATAAACATTTATTGTGGACCTGGGATTCCTGGAGTGCTTTCTGACGAAGATCATTAAAGGTAAGGGAATATTTGTCAATGTTTGTCTATGGAGATTGCATGGCTGTGTGGAGGGGTGGTGGTACTATGTTACGAAGTGGAGGGGTGGTCGGACTGTGTTACTAAGTGGAGGGGTGGTGTTACTGTGTTACTATGTGGATGGGTGGTGTTACTGTGTTACTAAGTGGAGGGGTGGTGGTACTTTGTTACTATGTGAAGGGGTGGTGGTACTGTGTTACTAAGTGGAGGGGTGGTGTTACTGTGTTACTAATAGAGGGGTGGTGGTACTGTGTTACTATGTGGAGGGGTGGTGGTACTGTGTTACCAAGTGGAGGGGTGGTGGTACTGTGTTACCAAGTGGAGGGGTGGTGGTACTGTGTTACTATGTGGAGGGGTAGTGGTACTGTTACTAAGTGGAGGGGTGGTGGTACTGTGTTACTAAGTGGAGGGGTGGTGGTACTGTGTTACTAAGTGGAGGGGTGGTGGTACTGTGTTACTAAGTGGAGGGGTGGTGGTACTGTGTTACTAAGTGGAGGGGTGGTGGTACTAAGTGGAGGGGTGGTGGTACTGTGTTACTATGTGGAGGGGTGGTGGTACTGTGTTACTAAGTGGAGGGGTGGTGGTACTGTGTTACTAAGTGGAGGGGTGGTGGTACTGTGTTACTAAGTGGAGGGGTGGTGGTACTGTGTTACTAAGTGGAGGGGTGGTGGTACTGTGTTACTAAGTGGAGGGGTGGTGGTACTGTGTTACTATGTGGAGGGGTGGTGGTACTGTGTTACTAAGTGGAGGGGTGGTGGTACTGTGTTACTAAGTGGAGGGGTGGTGGTACTGTGTTACTATGTGGAGGGGTGGTGGTACTGTGTTACTAAGGGAGGGGTGGTGGTACTGTGTTACTAAGTAGAGGGGTGGTGGTACTGTGTTACCATCCTGTAGAGGGATCCTGGTACTGTGTTACTAAAGTGGAGGGACAACTGTGGATGGTACCTTGTTACTTTGTGGAAGGGTCTGGTACTGTGTTACTATGTGGAGGGGTGGTGGTACTGTGTTACTATGTCTGTAGGGGTGGTGGTACTGTGTTACTACAGGTCTGGAGGGGTGGTGGTACTACAGGTGGAGGGGATGGTGGTACTGTGTTACTATCTGTAACTTTAGGTGGTGGTACTGTAGATACTATCTGGAGGGTCTGTGGTGGTCTGTAACTGTGTTACTATCTGGAGGGGATGGTGGTACTATGTTACTACAGGTCTGAGGGGTACGGTGGTACTGTGTTACTACAGGTGGAGGGTAGATGGTGGTACTGTGTTACTATGTGGAGGGGTGGTGGTACTGTGTTACAAAGTGGTAGGGGTGGTGGTACTAAGATGGAGGGGTGGTGTAACTGTGTTACTATCTGTAGGGGTGGTGGTCACTGTGTTACTAAGTGGAGGGGATACGGTGGTACTGTGTTACTAAGTGGAGGGGTGGTGGTACTCTGTGTTACTATGTGTAAGGGTGGTGGTACTGTGTTACTACAGTGAAGGGGTCTGTAACTGTGTTACTAAGGTCTGAGGGGTCTGTAACTCTGTACAACAGGTCTGTAACTGTGTTACTATGTGAAGGGGTGGTGGTACTGTGTTACTATGGTCTAGGGGTGGTGGTACTGTGTTACTATGTGGAGGGGTGGTCTGTAACTGTGTTACTATGTGGAGGGGTCTGTAACTGTAGTTATAACAGGTCTGTAACTATAATAATAATATAATAATATATAATAATATATGCCATTTAGCAGACGTCTGTTTATCCAAATGTCTGTGCATACATTCTACGTAGATACAACAGGTCTGTAACCGCAGGTCTGTAATCGAACCCTGTACTGTACCCTGTAACTGTAGATACAACAGCTGTAACCATGCTCTGTAACTGAGCTAACAGAAGGACCACAATGTTACTATGTGGAGGGGTAGTGGTACTGTGTTACTAAGTGGAGGGGTGGTCTGTACTCTGTGTTACTACAGGTCTGTAACTGTAGATGTGTAACGGTGGTGGTACTGTGTTACTAAGTGGGGGTGGTCTGTACTGTGTTACTAAGTGGACGGGGTGATGGTACTGTCTTACTATGTGGAGGGGTGGTGGTACTGTGTTACTAACTGGACGGGGTGATGGTACTGTGTTACTATGTGGAACAGGTGGCAGTGTGCCAACAGGTCTGTAACCCAGGTCTGTAAGGAGGAACGATACAACAGGTCTGTAACACCCTTCCCCAGGTCTGACCAATAGAAACACAGGTTTAAGGTGTCATGCATATATTATGACAACTTTTTATGACGTGCTTGTTTATTTTGGTTTTCCGGCTGTGTGTGACCATCCTGTACATCCTTCCTCTTTCTGGTGCATTGCATCATCACCAAGTTTGCAGCGTGACAACTGTGAGATAAAGATCGGTCCCTTGCACATTCAAACTTTAGATACAACAGGTCTGTAACTGTAGATACAACAGGTCTGTAACTGTAGGTACAACAGGTCTGTAACTGTAGATACAACAGGTCTGTAACTGTAGATACAACAGGTCTGTAACTGTAGATACAACAGGTCTGTAACTGTAGATACAACAGGTCTGTAACTGTAGATACAACAGGTCTGTAACTGTAGATACAACAGGTCTGTAACTGTAGATACAACAGGTCTGTAACTGTAGATACAACAGGTCTGTAACCGCAGGTCTGTAACTGTAGATACAACAGGTCTGTAACTGTAGATACAACAGGTCTGTAACTGTAGATACAACAGGTCTGTAACTGTAGATACAACAGGTCTGTAACTGTAGATACAACAGGTCTGTAACTGTAGATACAACAGGTCTGTAACTGTAGATACAACAGGTCTGTAACTGTAGATACAACAGGTCTGTAACTGTAGATACAACAGGTCTGTAACTGTAGATACAACAGGTCTGTAACTGTAGATACAACAGGTCTGTAACTGTAGATACAACAGGTCTGTAACTGTAGATACAACAGGTCTGTAACTGTAGATACAACAGGTCTGTAACTGTAGATACAACAGGTCTGTAACTGTAGATACAACAGGTCTGTAACTGTAGATACAACAGGTCTGTAACCGCAGGTCTGTAACTGTAGATACAACAGGTCTGTAACTGTAGATACAACAGGTCTGTAACTGTAGATACAACAGGTCTGTAACTGTAGATACAACAGGTCTGTAACTGTAGATACAACAGGTCTGTAACTGTAGATACAACAGGTCTGTAACCGCAGGTCTGTAACTGTAGATACAACAGGTCTGTAACTGTAGATACAACAGGTCTGTAACTGTAGATACAACAGGTCTGTAACCGCAGGTCTGTAACTTTAGATACAACAGGTCTGTAACTGTAGATACAACAGGTCTGTAACTGTAGATACAACAGGTCTGTAACTGTAGATACAACAGCTCTGTAACTGTAAATACAACAGGTCTGTAACCGCAGGTCTGTAACTGTAGATACAACAGGTCTGTAACTGTAGATACAACAGGTCTGTAACTGTAGATACAACAGGTCTGTAACTGTAGATACAACAGGTACCTGCAATATTACTCAAGTACTACAGATAATTAACTGAAGGAGTAGGGTTAACGCTAACCATAACCTTAAATGAAGGGGGTACATACATTACCTAACATAAGGGAACATTACATTCCACCTCCATTTACATTTACATTTAAGTCATTTAGCAGACGCTCTTATCCAGAGCGACTTACAAATTGATGCATTCACCTTATGACATCCAGTGGAACAGCCACTTTACAATAGTGCATCTAAATCTTTTAAGGGGGGTGAGAAGGATTACTTATCCTATCCTAGGTATTCCTTAAAGAGGTGGGGTTTCAGGTGTCTCCGGAAGGTGGTGATTGACTCCGCTGTCCTGGCGTCGTGAGGGAGTTTGTTCCACCATTGGGGGCCAGAGCAGCGAACAGTTTTGACTGGGCTGAGCGGGAACTGTACTTCCTCAGTGGTAGGGAGGCGAGCAGGCCAGAGGTGGATGAACGCAGTGCCCTTGTTTGGGTGTAGGGCCTGATCAGAGCCTGGAGGTACTGAGGTGCCGTTCCCCTCACAGCTCCGTAGGCAAGCACCATGGTCTTGTAGCGGATGCGAGCTTCAACTGGAAGCCAGTGGAGAGAGCGGAGGAGCGGGGTGACGTGAGAGAACTTGGGAAGGTTGAATAACAGACGGGCTGCGGCGTTCTGGATGAGTTGTAGGGGTTTAATGGCACAGGCAGGGAGCCCAGCCAACAGCGAGTTGCAGTAATCCAGACGGGAGATGACAAGTGCCTGGATTAGGACCTGCGCCGCTTCCTGTGTGAGGCAGGGTCGTACTCTGCGGATGTTGTAGAGCATGAACTTTGATGAGTCAAAACCTCCAGGTATTCATGGTTTTTTTTATTAAAAAAGAGAAGAATAAAGACTTATTTAGAATTACGGTTGACTAGATGTATAGTTGTAAGCAGAGATGGGCAGTATTGCTGTTACATTTATTTGAAAATACATACTGTATTTAGTAACTTTTTTAATAACTTTTGAGTATTTTGTCATTTGTGTAACACTGGCCTGAACTACAATCCAATGTATTTTGTATCAAGATACTTCCAGACCTGGAATTATATAGTCTAAATACACAATACTGTTCTATACCTTCCTCCTGCATTGGTATCAGTAGTCTGGTGGTTCTAGGGTGTGATAATAGTGTCTGTTAAATGACCAACATTTACACAATAATAAATATATAATATTGTAATAAAGGAAATGATAAAATAAAGAAAAAAAGGATCCCATGGGTTGATAGAGTTGAGGATGAATGAGAGAGTCAAGGGTTGAATACCCTACAATGAACTTTCTGCGGTTCAGTTTATTGACAGAAATAAACCACCATCATTCAGACCAGGAGGGAGTCACCACCTGGATTCGGTGTTATGTAGCAACATTTGAATATCTGTTTTTACATGGATAAAAGTAGAGACTCTGAGCTACAAAATGGTATATCATACACTGCAGTTGAGGAACAATGAGAAAGTAATTCTGCTTTGAAAGTAGATCAATTTGTAAACTCCCTTTTGAGAAAACCGCTTTTAAATGTTTTGGTACTACTATTGGAGAGCCCTTCTTTGTCTACACCCATTCAGCATTGTTCACACCCTCTTAAGCCTTGGCCCCACCCATCTCTTTAATGGTTGATCCAACAGTTCTGTACTAACTTGCCAGCTACTTCCAGACATCTGAGAGAGAGAGAGAGAGAGACAGTTCACTGAACATTACTCGCCCTAGTAGAGCTGGTTAGGCTGTTAGGTTATCCAGAA
Source organism: Oncorhynchus keta (assembly GCF_023373465.1). Lineage (NCBI taxonomy): Eukaryota > Metazoa > Chordata > Actinopteri > Salmoniformes > Salmonidae > Oncorhynchus > Oncorhynchus keta. Next base: position 47,792,990 of record NC_068440.1, on the reverse strand, counting down.
CGTTGGTGACTGCTGTCAGATTGTCTGTAAATTCAGAGCGTTTTTGCGTTCAGAGTGCACACTGGACGCTCTGGCAAATAAGTAGGGTCATTCCGAAAGCTCTGACCTCACAACAACAGTCAAGCACCCAAGCTAACTGGATAACATTGGGTAGCTACTTCCAGACACATGATGAGAGAACACCCCACTCTGACCATTTTACTCACCCTAGCAGAGCTGGTTAGACAGTTTTCATGTTATCCAGAGCGTTGGTGACTGTAATTATGCTGCTGACAACTATTGAATTATGCTTCATTGCCAATGTTTACTGACACCGGACATATTCAACGGGTGTTGAGCATTCAAAAAATTAAACAGTTTTCTGCGCTATGGCACACTAAGTGTGTTACGAAATGTAGCTAGATAGCTAGCCAGGTAAACAATGAATCCCAATGCATGACGTAACGTTAGTTAGCGAGCCAGACAGCTAACTAGCTAGCTAATAGTACACTATCTTGAAAGGAAAATGCAATGTCAAAATGAGAGTGGAGTCTTTTTTGAAGACATGTAGATAGCTAGCTAAACAATGGATCATAATCACAACTCATGACGTTACTACCCTGCATGAATCTGCAGGTAGCTAACCAACCAGGTTCTATGGCTTTAACTAGTCAAGCAAATGTGTCTGAGATATGAAGAATAAGATCATACCTAACGTTAGCTCGCTAACAGTCAACTTGAAATGAAACCACTTTCTGTCAAAATTAGAAACGTGTAATGAAAATGTAGCTAGCTAGACTATTTTACCAGTATACATAATGGTTGGACACATCTCCTGTCTGATGCCATGCATGGTTGCCCTTAGTTTGACACATAATCCAGACTGATGTTTTCTCCATCTCCTTAGCTATCATACTTCCACTGATTTCAAAACTCGGTCCTCCAGAAAGTGGAGAACATACACATAACGTTAGCTAGTGAGCCAGCTAACGTTAACTAGCTAACAGTACACTTTAACTTGACATGAGGTTTATGCAGTTTTACTACACAATACATTTTTTTTTAAAGCAGTGTTTAACACGATTACCAATTACCAATACATACTGACCAGCTCCAATAGACAAACGCGTGCTATATGGCAGACCAATGCAAACTCATCTCTCGGCATGTCCAGCCCACTCATTATCTCAGCCAATGTTTCTCGCTTTCTCTGTGCTAATTGTAATTTAACACTTTTATTCGTATTTACAAATGGCATACAAGTTTGATATTAAGGCACATGAAAGTTCACGTGTTTGAGAAGGCATTTCTGCCCAAAAATGCATTTTGATTAAAAAAATATTTTGAATGTTCAAACAGCTCTCCTGTGAAGCCATGACTTGCGACATTCGCCTAGTTTCCTGAATCGGGTCACATATGCTATATGGAAATAGGTAAATGCCACAATATATATTTTTAATTGTTTCTTGTTTTGAGACAAATTACATTGATATCCTACTTTTTGTGTTTCTTCGTGAACTAGCCTGTATATAATTAGATGACAGGTTGTCGTCAATAGACACTACAGAAGGAATGATAGAAGTTGATTTGTCATACCAATAAGGAAGTGGTATTTCCCTAGCTAAGTTATCAGTTGTCAAGACATCCTCCCACAAACCATTACAGCAATACACAACAGACCATTACACACATCATTACAGGACAGGACATTTCAAAACCTGCTTCTATGATTAGATTAGTGCAATTATGGTTGGGGATTCACAAACTGTTCCTTTAAACAAGAGACACAGTGAAGCAGTCTGACAGTCATAGAGAGGGTTAGGGTTAGTCAGACAGTCAAAGAGAGGTATCGTCAGAGTGAAGAGGGGCGTGCCACTAGATATTATTTCACTTATTTCCTCATATTATTTTACTCTTCATTTTGGACCTGTTCTCCAAACCCTCAACCTTCTCCTCCTACTACAATGCCATCCCAACTTGAGAGGCTGGCTCTGTTCCGGGTCTGGTCCTTGATGGTCCTGCTCTACACCTCGGACCACAGGAAGGGCTGGAGACATATCCTCCTCCACTTCCTCAGCTGCTTGACCCTGAGCCTGGCCTTAGGAGGGGCTCTCCTACTGGGCCTCTACTTCTCTCTGAACTACAGCCTAGTGGTGTGTGGAGTCACCTCAGGCTGCTGCTCACTCCTGTTGACAGCTGTCCTGTTCTGCTCCAAGAGAGTCCGCTGCTTCTCCTTGCTGTTTCTTATCTCCTGCACTATGAAGCAGGGCAGGAACCTGCTTCTGACGGCAGGCACTGGGCTGGTGATCCTCTGGAATGTCCAGAACACCTTAAGGTGGGTTAGGGTAAGGGTTAGGTTTAGACTCTTATAAATATGGCTACGGTTAGTGTACAAATTGTTCCCTTGGGTACAAAAATATAAAATACTGTACATGTCATGTACATTCAGAGGTCAAATTCAAACAAGATAACATTTTATTTGTCACATGCGCTGAATACATCAGGTGTAGACCTAACCATGAAATGCTTACTTACAAGCACTAAACCAACAATGCAGTTATAAAGAAAATAGAGTTTAAAAAATATTTACGAAATAAACTCAAGTGAAAAATTCAAGTAACACAATAAAATAACAATAATGAGGCTATATACAGGGGGTACCAGTACAGAGTCAATGTTAGGTTAGTCGGGGTAATTTGTATGTCGGCGGAGGTCAAATGTAGTCAAAGTCATTTGTAAAATCTGCAGATGTCATAAAGTGCTTGTAAAGAAACCTAAAACCCCAAAGAGCAAGCAATGCAGATGTAGAAACACATCTAAGCTTATTCATCACAAAACCATTTGATGTTGCCGATTATTTTAATGATTATTTCATTGGCAAAGTGGGCAAACTTAGGCAGGAAATGTCCACGACAAACAGTGAGAAATTATATTCATGCATTAAAAAAAAATAATGAAAGAAAAACAGTGCAAGTTTGAATTTTGTAAAGTTGGTTTGGGAGAGGTGGAAAAATTACTGTTAACTATCAAAAAGGACAAACCTCCCTGCATTGACAACTTTGATGGAAAGCTACTGAGGATGATAGGAGTGGCTATGGAGTCAGCTATCTGTCATTTTTTTTATTTATCTGAGCCTAGTCATTCCGCTTCCCAAGAGTGGTAAAGTGACCTTTACTGGTTCTAACAGCAGACCTATAAACTTGCTGCCAGTTCTTAGCAAACTGTTGGAAAAAATTGTGTTTGACCAAATACAATGCTATTTCTCTGTAAACAAATTAACAGACTTTCAGCATGCTTATAGAGAAGGGCACTCAACATGTCCTGCACTGACACAAATGACTGATGATTTGTTGAAAGAAATTGATAATAAGAAGATTGTGGGAGCTGTACTGTTAGATTTTAGTGCAGCCTTTGATATTATTGACCAGAACCTGTTGTTGAAAAAACTTAAGTGCTATGGCTTTTCAACCTCTGCCATATCGTGGATTTAGAGCTATCTATCGAACTCAAAGCGTTTTCTTTAATGGAAGCTTCTCTAATGTCAAACATGTAAAGTGTGGTGTACTGCAGGGCAGCTCTCTAGACTCTCTACTCTTTTCTATTTTTACCAATGACCTGCCACTGTCATTAAACAAAGCTTGTGTGTTCATGAATGCTGATGACTCAACCATATACACATCAGCAACCACAGCTAATGAAGTCACTGAAACCCTTAACAAAGAGTTGCAGTCTGTTTTGGAATGGGTGGCCAGTAATAAACTGGTCCTGAACATCTCTAAAACTAAGAGCATTGTATTTGGTTCAAATCATTCCTTAAGTGCTAGACCTCAGCTGAATCCGGTAATGAATGGTGTGGCTGTTGAACAAGTTGAGGAGACTAAATTACTTGGCGTTACCTTAGATTGTAAACTGTCATGGTCAAACATATAGATTCAATGGTTGCAAAGATGAGGAGAGGTCTGTCCGTAATAAAGAGATGCTCTGCTTTTTTGACACCACTCTCCAAAAAGCCAATTCTGCAGGCTCTAGTTGTGTAATCTTGAATATTGTCCAGTCGTGTGGGTCAGTGCTGCAAGGAAAGATCTAGTTAAGCTGCGTTTGCTCTTAATTGTAATCAGAGGGCTGATATAAATACTATGCATGCCAATCTTTCTTGGCCAAGAGTTGAGGAGAGACTTACTGCATCACTTATTTTGATAAAATCCCAAATTGTTTGCATAGTCAACTTACACACAGCTCTGACACACACACTTACACACAGCTCTGACACACACACTTACACACAGCTCTGACACACACACTTACACACAGCTCTGACACACACACTTACACACAGCTCTGACACACACACTTACACACAGCTCTGACACACACACTTACACACAGCTCTGACACACACACTTACACACAGCTCTGACACACACACTTACACACAGCTCTGACACACACACTTACACACAGCTCTGACACACACACTTACACACAGCTCTGACACACACACACACAGCTCTGACACACACACTTACACACAGCTCTGACACACACACTTACACACAGCTCTGACACACACACTTACACACAGCTCTGACACACACACTTACACACAGCTCTGACACACACACTTACACACAGCTCTGACACACACACTTACACACAGCTCTGACACACACACTTACACAGCTCTGACACACACACACTTACACACAGCTCTGACACACACACTTACACACAGCTCTGACACACACACTTACACACAGCTCTGACACACACACTTACACACAGCTCTGACACACACACTTACACACAGCTCTGACACACACACTTACACACAGCTCTGACACACACACTTACACACAGCTCTGACACACACACTTATCCCACCAGATATGCAACCAGTCTTTTCACAGTCCCCAAATCCAGAACAAATTCAAGAAAACATACAGTATTATATAGAGCCCTTATTGCATGGAACTTCCTTCCATCTCATATTGCTCAAATAAAACTGCAAACCTGGTTTCAAAAAACAGATAAAGCAACAACTCTCCCCTATTTGATCCAGATAGTTTTTGTGTATGCATTGACATGTAGGCTATGTGTGCCTTTTAAAACAATCTATGTAGTTCTGTCCTTGAGCTGTTCTCGTCTGATGATGTTCTGTATTGTTTTCATTCTGTATTGTGTTTCATGTTTTGTGTGGACCCCAGGAAAAGTAGCTGCTGCTTTTGCAACAGCTAATGGAGATCCTAATAAAATAACAATTGTAAATAAGAATTTGTTCTTAACTGATTACCTGGTGAAAGGAAGGTTAAACTAAAAACAACTTAGTGGCGTTCTTTGTTGTAGAGCTATGAAAGTTATTTATTTAGATCCACGTGGTTAAGACGAGTCGAGTTAAACATCACAACTCTGCAAATATTTTCAAAAATATCTGTCAAATAATTTGCATTCAGGGGAATCTGGTCACAAACAGCGCAAGGATAAGAAACATTTTAATACCATCTGTAAAAAAAAATGTATCCATTTAGTAATCAATTTATTCATCCATTCATTCACCAGAAACCTCAGAGAAGTGTCCAGCAGTCTGGTGTGTAACCTGGAGAAGAAGAGAGTGTTGTTGGACATCAGTCCAATAAATAACTATGTCAATCTGCTAAGGTGGGTGGGTGAGAGGCTCAACAAGTTCATAGACTTTGGAGTTGTCAAGTACGAGTCATCATTCACCGTCGGACACAGCGTTGAGTCCAACGATCTGACGGTGAAACTTCAGGATGCTGTTCGGACACTGAACACAACAGCGAAGAGCGCTGAGGTGTGCATCGACCTGGTGATGGCTGTGTTCCAGAGAGGAGTCCCGGTACTAGGGGTCACCCTGGTCATCATCACCACTACCCTGTTCCTCAGAAAATACTTCTTCAACCTCAAGTACCAGAACACTTTCATCACCAGCAGGTTTATTAGATACGATGATCAACAGAGAGCTGAGGGGAAGCCCTACCTCCTCCCTCTGAGCCCAGAGGAGGCAGATCAGTTCCGCTCTATCCCCTCCGCCCGCTTCACACGGAGAGAGGGCTACACCATGCTCTGGTTCCTGGTTCCAGTGCTCACCCACCTCCCAACCTGGCTCTTATTCATCTCCCTGGACGCACTGCTCTACTGGCTTATTCTGATTATCAACAAACACCTTCTGGAACTGAAACCATTCAGCATTAACCTAAAGATGAACCTAAACGTGAGTTGAACTGGAACCATTCAGCATTAACCTAAAGATAAACCTAAACGTTAGTCGCCATGCTTGGAGGTTCAGAAAACCATACAATGTCATGTCGGTACCGGTACCCTCTGTATATAGCCTCATTATTGTTATTTCACTGTGTTACTTTATATATATATTTATTTACTTTAGTTTATTAATTAAATATTTTCTTAACTATATTTTCTTAAAACTGCATTGTTGGTTGAGGGCATGTGACAAATACAATTGTATTACATTTTATTTGAAATGTTTGATTTTAATAGGATGATAGAACATCTTGGTAACACTTTGAGATACTCCTCCAGAGACGGTTTAAAACCTAACATAATTCCAGCTCCAACCCTAACCCTAATGCTAGCTAGGTTAGGTCAAAGGCTGGCATGAATCTCTTTATCTCTTTCCCATTCATCAGGAAGACAACAGCATCGTGTTTATCCCTCTCCCAGGGGGAGTCATCATGGAGGATTTCTCCTACACCTTCACCCTCTTTCAGGAGGATTGCCTTCCCCAGCCCTCCCTGCTCCTCTCCAGGTCTGTGTTCGGCCTGCCTGTTATCTACGTGTCCTAGACCGATGGCGCCTGAGTGGTGCAGCGGTCTAAGGCACTGAATCTCAGTGTATCTCAGTGTAAGAGGCATCACTACAGACTCCAGTTTCAATTCCAGGCTGTATCACAACCAGCCGTGATTGGGAGTCCCATAGGGAGGCACACAATTGGCCTAGCTTCGTCCAGGTTAGGGTTTGGCTGAGGTAGGCCTTCATTGTAAATAAAAATGTGTTCTTAACTGACTTGCCTAGTTAAACACATTTTAAAAAATAACATTGTATACATGTTCAATTAATAAATTACAATTATTAATAATGTAATAGATGTTTGCTTTCATTAAGATGCTACATATTTTTCTTACCCAATTAAGTTTATGTAATATAGACTGAATCTGTCTCAGAAATACACAAACTAATTTAAAAGCACTGCAAATGACCTAGACCCATGTTGGCATATAAAAAATCAAGTTCAGTTTGGGACAGTTGAAGTTGCACTTCGGGACGGTACCTGTACGGTGACAAAAGAAGGTAATTGCGAGTCCTGTCTCCAGGTCTGTGGTCGACCTGTCTGTTATATACTGGTCCTAGACCTGATAACCCTAACCCCAACCATCCCTGTTCGTCTCCAGGTCTCTGGTCCCACTGTCTGTTATCCTGGTTGTTCTACTGGTCCTAGACCTGCTGTCTGCCAAGATGGGTCAGCTCAAACTACTGGTTTCAGAACAGTTCTACAACGACAACGCAGACCAGAGGGTGCAGCAACTTCATGCTAAGATCAGCCACAAAAGAGCCAAGACGAGGCCTCCAACGAAGAGGACTGCTCTGCTGAGACTGCTAAATCAAGTACGGGTTCTATCATATTAGCTTCCTATATATAGTCCTTAAACGAGTTCATCTGACTCTGGACCAAAATCCCAACATTTCCATTTCGTATAACTTAATATCATATTAGCTTCATGTAACATCTTATATTAGCTTCATATAACTTAAATTGTCTTCAACAATCCAAGATGGCGTAGCAGTCGGACGTCTTGACGTGTCGTGTCCATTGTATATATCGTTTTTTTTTACATATTTTTCTTCGCATATCTTTTAAAACATTTTGCTAAACCTCAACTTCTAAATACTCTCCTGCAACCCGCCTCACCCAATGTAGCACGGATCTGCTTTTTTTTCTACGTTTTTTCTTTTCTAAAGTACTTATATTTACTTCGGATCCGGAACCCCTCAACTGAAGCTAGCCAGCTAACTACCAGCAAACCATTGCTAGCGGTCATCAGCTAACTGGTCATCAGCTAACCTTTAGCTCGGAAAGCTCTCGCCTGTTCGAACAACGTGACTCTAACCAGAGCATAACGGACCTATTATTTTTATTATATATTTTTTATCCCCGGATTCCCACCGCAAATGGAACATTTTCATCTGGATCTTCACAACTAGCTAACTAGCTAACCGCAACCCCGGATGATTACTCCTGGCTAGCGTTTCCATCCATTTAGCTTGAAGCTAGCCCGGCCAGAGCTCCTGTTCTTACCACCGAAGCATACTCCTGGGCTACAATATCCGGACCCACGACCGGTCTATCGATGTCACCGCATGAAGAGGCATAAACAACTCACCCCATCGCGACGTCCCCCAAAGACTAACTTTCTAGCCCTTGCTATCTGCTTGCTTGCTAATTCGGCCTGCTAACTGCTAGCTTGTTTAGCCCCGGTCCGCTAACTGCTCCCTTGCTCAGCCCGGCCTACTAACTGTTAGCTTGTTAGCATAGGCCTGCTAACTGTCTGAATCGCCGCGTCCCCAGGCAGCCCAACCACTCACGGGACCCATATTTACTTTCAATCTCTTCAATTTTCGATTTGTAATTTGATTATACCTTCCGGTAACCTGCCTCACCCAATGTGATACGGAATCGCTATTATTTTACATTTTTAGAACACATTCAAGAACCTCCAGAAGCTAACCAGCTAACTAGCTACAAGCTATTTAGTCATTGTTAGCCACTGCTAGCGGCTTTACCTTCTGCACAGCCAGAGAGTTTTTTTTACCTGGATAATACTCGCCAGTCCCATCCACCGCTGCCCCCTGGACACTGATCACTCGGCTACATAGCTGATGCATGCTGGACTGTCCATTAATCACAGTACTCCATTCTGCTTGTTTATGTTTTATCTGTCGGCCCCAGCCGCACTCAGGCTCTGTGTGTAGTTAATCCGACCCTCCCTGCCTAGTCAACGCCATTTTACCTGCTGTTGTTGTGCTAGCTGATTAGCTGTTGTTGTCTCACCTACTGTTTAGCTAGCTCTCCCAATTCAACACCTGTGATTACTGTATGCCTCGCTGTATGTCTCTTTCAAATGTCAATATGCCTTGTATACTGTTGTTCATTTACATTACATTTAAGTCATTTAGCAGGCGCTCTTATCCAGAGCGACTTACAAATTGGTGCATTCACCTTATGACATCCAGTGGAACAGCCACTTTACAATAGTGCATCTAAATCTTTTAAGGGGGGCGGGGGTGAGAAGGATTACTTTATCCTATCCTAGGTATTCCTTAAAGAGGTGGGGTTTCAGGTGTCTCCGGAAGGTGGTGATTGACTCCGCTGTCCTGGCGTCGTGTGGGAGTTTGTTCCACCATTGGGGGGCCAGAGCAGCGAACAGTTTTGACTGGGCTGAGCGGGAACTGTACTTCCTCAGTGGTAGGGAGGCGAGCAGGCCAGAGGTGGATGAACGCAGTGCCCTTGTTTGGGTGTAGGGCCTGATCAGAGCCTGGAGGTACCGAGGTGCCATTCCCCTCACAGCTCCGTAGGCAAGCACCATGGTCTTGTAGCGGATGCGAGCTTCAACTGGAAGCCAGTGGAGAGAGCGGAGGAGCGGGGTGACGTGAGAGAACTTGGGAAGGTTGAACACCAGACGGGCTGCGGCGTTCTGGATGAGTTGTAGGGGTTTAATGGCACAGGCAGGGAGCCCAGCCAACAGCGAGTTGCAGTAATCCAGACGGGAGATGACAAGTGCCTGGATTAGGACCTGCGCCGCTTCCTGTGTGAGGCAGGGTCGTACTCTGCGGATGTTGTAGAGCATGAACCTACAGGAACGGGCCACCGCCTTGATGTTAGTTGAGAACGACAGGGTGTTGTCAACCGTGATGGCGAGATCATGGAACGGGCAGTCCTTCCCCAGGAGGAAGAGCAGCTCCGTCTTGCCGAGGTTCAGCTTGAGGTGGTGATCCGTCATCCACACTGATATGTTTGCCAGACATGCAGAGATGCGATTCGCCAGTTTAGTTATCATTGTTTTACAATGGAGCCCCTCGTCCCACTCTTCATACCCCTGATACCTCCTTTGTCCCACCTCCCACACATGCGGTGACCTCACCCATTACAACCAGACTCGGTTTTTCTGATGACTGCCTTGCTTGGTTCACTAACTACTTTGCAGACAGAGTTCAGTGTGTCAAATCGGAGGGCATGTTGTCCGGTCCTCTGGCAGTCTCTATGGGCGTGCCACAGGGATCAATTCTCGGGCCGACTCTTTTCTCTGTATATATCAATGATGTCGCTCTTACTGCTGGTGATTCTCTGAGCCACCACTATGCAGACAACACCATTCTGTATACTTCTTTTCCTTCTTTGGACACTGTTAACAAACCTCCAGATGAGCTTCAATGCCATACAACACTCTGTTGGTTCCACTTTTATGGGCTCCGTTATTTACTTAACAAGTAAGGAACTCAAAATGTGCACTTATAAATCATAACCATTTTATCCATATGCAGCTGTCGACAGAAATCAAAGATCAAACATTAGACATACAACTGATGTCTCTCCTGTGTTCTGCCCCCAACAAAAGAGAGACAGGATCTGATCGCAAGATTGCACCTTGTGGTGTGATTTCCTCTGTCAACCCTGCATGTGTAGCTAAAAGAACAAGTTATTCTTAACACAAGGTTTCTGAGAACCTGTCTCAGCGGTATGCAAATCTGCCCTTATTTCAGAGAAAAACAGACATAGTCTCTCTTTGTCTCACTATCACCCTCAGTCCCTTTTCTCACAGATGCAGGGCTGCGGGTTCTGGCAGAGAGCTAGACACAGAGAGGCCTCAATGTTCAGCTATACAGTGAGCATAAGTACAATGGCACATAAGCAAATTAATAACAACATAATCAATGGTGGGGGTCTTTAGAGTCATTTTAATCCTTCAACTCCTTCCGTGGCCTCCAAATGCTCTTAAATGCTAGTAAAACTAAAACTAAATGCATGCTCTTCAACCGATCACTGCCCACACCTGCCCTCCCTTCTAGCATCACTACTCTGGACGGTTCTGACTTAGAATATGTGGACAATTACAAATACCTAGGTGTCTGGTTAGACTGTAAATTCTCTTCAAGAGTCACATTAAGCATCTCCAATCCAAAATTAAATCTAGAATCGGCTTCCTGTTTTGCAACAAAGCCTCTTTCACTTAAGCTGCTGAACATACCCTTGTAAAACTGACTCTCGTACCGATCCTCAACTTCAGCGATGTCATTTATAAAATAGCCTCCAACACTCCACTCAACAAATTGGATGCAGTCTATTACAGTGCCATCCGTTTTGTCTCCAAAGCCCCATATACTAACCACCACTGCGACATGTATGCTCTCCTACTGGCTCCAGGTCATCTATAAGTCTTTGCTTGGTAAAGCCCCGCCTTATCTCAGCTCACTGGTCACCATAGCAACACCAACCCATAGCACTCTCTCCAGCAGGTATATCTCACTGGTCATCCCCAAAGCCAACTCCTCCTTTGGCCGCCTTTCCTTACAGTTCTCTGCTGCCAATGACTGGAAGGAATTGCAAAAATCACTGAAGCTGGAGACTAATATCTCCCTCACTAGCTTTAAGCATCATCTGTCAGAGCAGCTTACCGATCATTGCACCTGTGCACAGCCCATCTGTAAATAGCTCTAACCCAACTACCTCATACCCAGTATTGTTATTTATTTTGCACCCCAGTATCTCTACTTGCACATCATCATCTACACATTATCACTCCAGCGTTAATTCAAAATTGTAATTTCGCCACTATGGCCTATTTATTGCCTTAACTCCCTTATCTTACCTCATTTGCATTCACTGTATATATACTTTTTGTTTTCTTTTTTTCTATTGTGTTATTGACTGTACGTTTGTTTATTACATGTGTAACGCTGTGTTATTTGTGTCGCACTGCTTTGCTTTATCTTGGCCAGGTCGCAGTTTTCAACTTGTTCTCAACTGGCCTACCTGGTTAAAAAATTAGGTGGGGAAAAAAATATATATTTTTATACCGTCATCATTTTAGCTTCATATAACTTCATATCATACGTGAATCACCACCTAGATTCAGTCCCAACATTTTAACATCTGTTTTTTACATGGATAAAAGTAGACTCAGATCTACAAAATGGCATATCAAACATTGCATTTGAGGAAACAATGGGAAAATAATTCTGCTTTGAAAGTTGGTGAACTTGTATACTCACTTTTGAGAAAACCATCTTTCAAAGTTTTGGTACTATTATTGGAGAGCCCTTCTTTGTCTACACCCATTCAGCATTGTTCACACCCTCTTAAGCCTTAGCCCCACCCATCTCTTTAAGGGTTGATCTGTGCTTTCTGTACTAACTTGCCAGCTGCTTCCAGACATTTAAGAGAGAGAGAACATCTCACTGAACATTACTCGCCCTATCAGAGCTGGTTAAGCTGTTATGTTATCCAGAGCATTGGTGACTGCAACTGTGCTGTCAGATTGTCCGTTACTAAATGCAGTGTTTCGCATTCAGAGCGCACACTCGACACTCGACACTCTGGCCAATAAGTAGGGTTGATTTGTTGCCAACGTTTACTGACACTGGACATATTCAACGGGTGTTGAGCGTTCAAAATGTATCAGTTATTCTGCTTTCTGCCACACTAAGACGAGAGTCTTTTGTTAAGAAATGTAGCTGGATAGCTAGCTAGGTTAACAATGAAACCCAACGCATGACGTAACGTTAGTTAGCGAGCCAGACACCTAACGTTAGCTAGCTAGCTAACAGTACACTAACTTGAAATGAAAATACTTTGTCAAATTCATATATCTTCTTCATGTAACGTCACATCATATTAGAATCATAACGTAATATCATATTTGTATTCATTATGGATCCCCAAGGGAGCCGCTACTCTTCCTGGGGTCCAGGAAGAGTTATTACAGAATTCACAACACACTAAGTGTGCGCCCTCAGGCCCATACTCCACTACAACATATCTACAACATAAAATCCATGTGTATGTGTGTGTACAGTACGTGTGTTATCATGTGTGTATGCATGTGTCTGTGCCTATATTTGTGTTACTTCACAGTCCCCGCTGTTCCATAAGGTGTATTTTTACCTGCTTTTTAAATCTGATTCTACTGCTTCTACTACATCAGTTACCAGATGTGGAATATAGTTCCATGTAGTCATGGCTCTGTGTAGTACTGTGCACCTCCCACAGTCTGTTTTGGACTTGGGGACTGTAACGAGACCTCTGGTGGCATGTCTTGTGGGGTATGCATGGGTGTCCGAGCTGTTTGCTAGTATTTTAAACAGATAGCTCAGTACCTTCAGCTTGGCAATATTGACTCAAGATGGGGGTTGCTTTCCTCTATCCATAGCCATTTCCTATGTCTGCCATATATAACCATGCTTGAGAAAGCCTCAGGTAGTTTACGACAGGTGCATTAGGGAATGTTATTCTCAGTTACAATTAAATACTAAAACTGTACTTATGAAGCCTCTTAAGTGTTTTCAGTCGTTGTAGCATCTGACGTGTATAGTGTTGAGTCATCTGCATACATAAACACACTGGCTTTACTCAAAGCATTTGTAAAGAAAAAAAAAGAAGAAAAAAAGCAAAAGGCCTAAACGACTACCCTGGGGAATACCTGCATCTACCTGTCGGCGCCGGAGAACTTCTTCCGGCGCCAACAGAGATAGTCGCCTCGTTTCGCGTTCCTAGGAAACTATGCAGTATTTTTTTTTTTACATTGGTACCCCAGGTAATCTTAGGTTTTATTACATACAGTCGGGAGAATCTACTGCATTTAAGAGCAACGTCAACTCACCATCATTACGACCAGGAATACGACTTTCTCGAAGCGGAATCCTGTGTTTTGCCCACCACCCAGGACAATGGATCGGATCCCAGCTGGCGAACCAAAACAACGTTGCCGTAAAAGGGGCAGATGAAGCGGTCTTCTGGTCAGGCTCCGGAGACGGGCACATCGCGCACTGCTCCAGAGCATACTACTCACCAATGTCCAGTCTCTTGACAACAAGGTTGATGAAATCCGAGCAAGGGTAGCATTCCAGAGGGACATCAGAGACTGTAACGTTCTTTGCTTCATGGAAACATGGCTCACTCGAGACACGGTATCGGAGTCAGTACAGCCAGCTGGTTTCTTTACGCATCGCGCAGACAGAAACAAGCATCTTTCTGGTAAGAAGAGTGGCGGAGGGGGGTAATGCCTTATGAGTAATGAGACATGGTGTGATCATAACAACATACAGGAACTCAAGTCCTTCTATTCTCCTGATTTACCTCACAATACCTCACAATCAAATGTCGACCGCATTATCTACCAAGAGAATTATTTTTGATTATAATCACAGCCTCATATATTCACCCCCAAGCAGACACATCGACGGCCCTGAACAAACTTTATTTGACTCCATTTAAACTGGAAACCACATATCCTTGGCTGCATTCATAGCTGGGGATTTTAACAAGGCTAATCTGAAAACAAGACTCCCTAAATTCTATCAGTATATTGATTGTGCTACCAGGGCTGGTAAAACAATGGATCATTATTATTCTAACTTCCGCGACGCATATAAGGCCCTCCACCGCCCTCCTTTTGGGAAAGCTGACCACGATTCCATTTTGTTGCTCCCACCCTATAGACAGAGATTAAAACAGGAAGCTCCCGCGCTCAGGTTTGTTCAACGCTGGTCCGACCAATCTGATTCCACGCCTCAAGATTGCTTCGATCACGTGGAGTGGGATAAGTTTCGCACTGCGTCAAACAACAACATGGACGAATACGCTGATTCGGTGAGCGAGTTTATTAGCAAGTGCATCAGCGATGTCGTACCCACGGCAACCATTAAAACATTCCCAAACCAGAAACCGATTGATGGCAGCATTCGCGCGAAACTGAAAGTGCAAACCACTGCTTTTAATCAGGGCAAGGAGACCGGAAACATGACTGAATACAAACAGTGTAGCTATTCCCTCCGCAAGGCAATCAAATAAGCTAGGCGTCAGTATAGAGACATAGTAGAGTCGCAATTCAACGGCTCAGACACAAGAGGTATGTGGCAGGGTCTAAAGTCAATCACGGATTACAAAAAGAAAGCCAGCCCCGTCGCGGACCAGGATGTCTTGCTCCCAGATTGACTAAACAACTTCTTTGCTCACTTTGAGGACAATATAGTGCCACTGACACGGCGCGCTACCAAAACCTGTGGACTCTCCTTCACTGCAGCCAACGTGAGTAAAACATTTAAACGTGTTAACCCTCGCAAGGCTGCAGGCCCTGATGGCATCCCCAGCCGCGCCTCAGAGCATGCGCAGACCAACTGTCTGGTGTGTTTATGGACATATTCAATCAATCCTTATCCCAGTCTGCTGTACCCACATGCTTCAAGAGGGCCACCATTGTTCCTGTTCCCAAGGTAACTGAGCTAAATGACTTCCGCCCCAGCACTCACTTCTGTCATCATGAAATGCTTTGAGAGACTTGTCAAGGACCATATCACCTCCACCCTACCTGACACCCTAGACCCACTCCAATTTGCTTATCGCCCCAATAGGTCCACAGACGACGCAATCACAACCACACTGCACACTGCCCTAACCCATCTGGACAAGAGGAATACCTATGTGAGAATGCTGTTCATCGACTACAGCTCAGCAATTAACACCATAGTACCCTCCAAACTAATCATCAACTCATCATCAAGACCCTAGGTCTCGACCCCACCCTGTGCAACTGGGTACTGGACTTCCTGACGGGCCGCCCCCAGGTGGTGAGGGTAGGTAACAACATCTCCACCCCGCTGATCCTCAACACTGGTGCCCCACAAGGGTGCGTACTGAGCCCTCTTCTGTACTCCCTGTTCACCCACGACTGCGTGGCCATGCTCGTCTCCAACTCAATCATAACGTTTGCAGACAAAACTACAGTGGTAGGCTTGAATACCAACAACGACGAGACGGCCTACAGGGAGGAGGTGAGGGCCCTCGGAGTGTGGTGTCAGGAAATTAACCTCACACTCAACGTCAACAAAACAAAGGAGATGATCGTGGACTTCAGGAAACAGCAGAGGGAGCACCCCCCTATCCACATCGACGGGACAGTAGTGGAGAGGGTAGTAAGTTCCTCGGTGTACACATCATGGACAAACTGAATTGGTCCACCCACACAGACAGCGTGGTGAAGAAGGTGCAGCAGCGCCTCTTCAACCTCAGGAGGCTGAAGAAATTTGGCTTGTCACCAAAAGCACTCACAAACTTACATGATTTCTTAATTTGCCTATCAGTTGGGCTGCCAGACTTATTTGCCATACCTTTTGCCTCATCCCTCACAACCATACCATTTTTTAACTTCCTCAATCAAAGGGGATTTAACAGTTTTTATAGTCATTTTCTTAATGGGTGCATGCTTATTAGTAACTTGAATAAGCAATTTCATAAATGTGTCAAGTGCAGTGTCTGGTGACTCCTCACTACACACCACAGACAGGCTAATATTCTTTACATCTTTAACATATGAATCACTACAACTTATTGTATGACCTCTTCACACAATATTAGGCCCAGCCTGTCCTCTTATACACTATATTAGGTCCAGCCTGTCCTCTTATACACTATATTAGGCCCAGCCTGACCTCTTATACACTATATTAGGCCCAGCCTGTCCTCTTATACACTATATTAGGCCCAGCCTGTCCTCTTATACACTATATTAGGCCCAGCCTGTCCTCTTATACACTATATTAGGCCCAGCCTGTCCTCTTATACACTATATTAGGCCCAGCCTGTCCTCTTATACACTATATTAGGCCCAGCCTGTCCTCTTAAACACTATATTAGGCCCAGCCTGTCCTCTTAAACACTATATTAGGCCCAGCCTGTCCTCTTAAACACTATATTAGGCCCAGCCTGACCTCTTAAATACTATATTAGGCCCAGCCTGTCCTCTTAAACACTATATTAGGCCCAGCCTGTCCTCTTAAACACTATATTAGGCCCAGCCTGTCCTCTTAAACACTATATTAGGCCCAGCCTGTCCTCTTAAACACTATATTAGGCCCAGCCTGTCCTCTTATACACTATATTAGGCCCAGCCTGTCCTCTTATACACTATATTAGGCCCAGCCTGTCCTCTTATACACTATATTAGGCCCAGCCTGACCTCTTATACACTATATTAGACCCAGCCTGTCCTCTTATACACTATATTAGACCCAGCCTGTCCTCTTATACACTATATTAGGCCCAGCCTGTCCTCTTATACACTATATTAGGCCCAGCCTGTCCTCTTATACACTATATTAGGCCCAGCCTGTCCTCTTATACACTATATTAGGCCCAGCCTGTCCTCTGATACACTATATTAGGCCCAGCCTGTCCTCTTATACACTATATTAGGCCCAGCCTGTCCTCTTATACACTATATTAGGCCCAGCCTGTCCTCTTATACACTATATTAGGCCCAGCCTGTCCTCTTATACACTATATTAGGCCCAGCCTGTCCTCTTATACACTATATTAGGCCCAGCCTGTCCTCTGATACACTATATTAGGCCCAGCCTGTCCTCTTATACACTATATTAGGCCCAGCCTGTCCTCTTCACACAATATTAGGCCCAGCCTGTCCTCTTATACACTATATTAGGCCCAGCCTGTCCTCTTATACACTATATTAGGCCCAGCCTGTCCTCTGATACACTATATTAGGCCCAGCCTGTCCTCTTATACACTATATTAGGCCCAGCCTGTCCTCTGATACACTATATTAGGCCCAGCCTGTCCTCTGATACACTATATTAGGCCCAGCCTGTCCTCTGATACACTATATTAGGCCCAGCCTGTCCTCTTATACACTATATTAGGCCCAGCCTGTCCTCTTATACACTATATTAGGCCCAGCCTGTCCTCTTATACACTATATTAGGCCCAGCCTGTCCTCTTATACACTATATTAGGCCCAGCCTGTCCTCTTATACACTATATTAGGCCCAGCCTGTCCTCTTCACACAATATTAGGCCCAGCCTGTCCTCTTATACACTATATTAGGCCCAGCCTGTCCTCTTATACACTATATTAGGCCCAGCCTGTCCTCTTATACACTATATTAGGCCCAGCCTGTCCTCTTCACACAATATTAGGCCCAGCCTGTCCTCTTATACACTATATTAGGCCCAGCCTGTCCTCTTCTACACTATATTAGGCCCAGCCTTTAGAACTGTGGTTTTCCTAGATATGGCTATTATATTGTGATCACTACATCCTATGGATCTGGATACAGCTCTAAAACAAATTACTGCAGCATTAGTAAAGATGTGATCAATACACGTTGATGTATGTTAGCTTCATAATGTATTATTGCCTTCATATAAAATCATAACATTTTAGCTTCATATAGCATCATATTAGCTTCATGCAACATCATATTGGCTTCATATAACGTCATATCATATACATTTCATATAACGTCATATAATATCATATTACCTTTATATAACTTCATGTCATATTAGCTTCACTTATCAGTTGTTATTAGCTTATGATATCTACTATATATAACGCATTATATTAGCTTCATATAACTTCATGAAACATATTACATTACCTTTATATAGTGTAATTTCCTTAGCGCAAAAAATCTTCATATAACATCATATCAACTTCATATAACTTCATATAATATTAGGCTGAAGTAACATTATTTTAGCTTCATATACTGTAACTTAATATCTACTTCCCATGAGATTTCCTTTATATAACTCCTTATCATTTAATTATATATAATGTCATGTCATATGAGCATCATATATCCACATATCATAAGCTTCATATAACTTCAAGTCATATTCACATAATATCTTATATCAGCTTCATATACATAAATATAACCTCTACTTCATATAACATATTATATTAGCTTCATAATGTCATATCATATTAGCTCCATATAACTTAATATCATATCTATTTAATTTAACGTATTTTATTATATAAAAATAATGTCATATCATAGTAACTTCATATAACCTCATAAAACATCATATCATATTGCCTTCATACATCTATTAACTTCCCACATCACATCATAATTTTAGCTTCATATATCGTCATATCATATCGATGTCATGTAACATCATGTCATATTAGTTTCAAATAACTTAATATTATGTCACCTTCATATAACGGCATATCATATTAGCTTTAAATAACAACATTATGTAGTATAATGGCGTCGGAGGGTTGCAGTTTTACGGGTTCCTAACCAACTGTGCCATTTTTTTTTGCTTGTAACTTCTTTTGTACATAAAGATGCTGCTATCGTCTCTTATGACCAAAGAGATCATCTGGACATCAGAACAGAAATTACTCACCTTGAACTGGACAAAGATTTTTCTTAATGAGATCAGGCCCAAATCCACGTCATTTGCATGGAGAAAAGGCGGATATACAGAGGGAGAAGGTTGGGGTGCCTTGTGAGGATTCGGAGGCGAGTGAGTAAGTCACCATTACCATCGGTTCTATTGGCTAACGTGCAATAACTGGAAAACAAACTGGATGAGCTACGGTCGAGACTATCCTACCAACGGGACATTCAAAACTGTTATATCTTATGTTTCACAGAGTCGTGGCTGAACGACGACAAAGATAATATAGAGCTGGCTGGGTTTTCCGTGCATCGGCAGGAAAGAGCAGCTACGTCTGGTAATACGAGGGGTGGGGGTGTGTGTATTTGTCAATTACTACTGTTGCGTGATGTCTAATATTAATGTCTTGAGATATTGCCCGCCTGAGGTAGAATACCTCATGATAAACTGTAGGCCACACTACCTACCAAGAGAGTTCTCATCGATATTATTTGTCACCGTCTATTTACCACCGCAAACCGATGCTGGCACTAAGACCGCACTCAATGAGCTGTATAGGGTCATAAGTAAACAAGAAAATAATAGCAGTAGCATAGCAGTGTGAACAGACAGCACAGAGTTACACATGGAGTAAACAATAAACAAGTCAATAACAC
The DNA here is from genome assembly GCF_023373465.1 of Oncorhynchus keta. Classification (NCBI taxonomy): domain Eukaryota; kingdom Metazoa; phylum Chordata; class Actinopteri; order Salmoniformes; family Salmonidae; genus Oncorhynchus; species Oncorhynchus keta. The sequence continues at coordinate 47,772,890 of NC_068440.1, read as the reverse complement.
AGTAAAAAAAAGTCTATATACATTGTGTGCAAAAGGCATGAGGAGGTAGGCGAATAATTACAATTTCGCAGATTAACACTGGAGTGATAAATGATCAGATGGTCATGTACAGGTAGAGATATTGGTGTGCAAAAGAGCAGAAAAGTAAATAAATAAAAACAGTATGGGGATGAGGTAGGTAATTGGGTGGGCTATATACCGATGGACTATGTACAGCTGCAGCGATCGGTTAGCTGCTCAGATAGCAGATGTTTAAAGTTGGTGAGGGAGATAAAAGTCTCCAACTTCAACGATTTTTGCAATTCGTTCCAGTCACAGGCAGCAGAGAACTGGAGTAAAGGCGGCCAATTGAGGTGTTGGCTTTAGGGATGATCAGTGAGATACACCTGCTGGAGCGCGTGCTACGGGTGGGTGTTGCCATCGTGACGAGTGAACTGAGATAAGGCAGAGCTTTATCTAGCATGGACTTGTAGATGACCTGGAGCCAGTGGGTCTGGCGATGAATAAGTAGCGAGGGCCAGCTGACTAGAGCATACAGGTCACAGTGGTGGGTGGTATAAGATGCTTTAGTAACAAAACGGATGGCACTGTGATAGACTGCATCCAGTTTGCTGAGTAGAGTTTTGGAAGCTATTTTGTAGACATCGCCGAAGTCGAGGATCGGTAGGATAGTCAGTTTTACTAGGGTAAGTTTGGCGGCGTGAGTGAAGGAGGCTTTGTTATAGAAAGCCGATTCTAGATTTGATTTTGGATTGGAGATGTTTGATATGAGTCTGGAAGGAGAGTTTACAGTCTAGCCAGACACCTAGGTACTTATAGATTTCCACATATTCTAGGTCGGAACCATCCAGGGTGGTGATGCTAGTCGGGCATGCGGGTGCAGGCAGCGAACGGTTGAAAAGCATGCATTTGGTCTCACTAGCATTTAAGAGCAGTTGGAGGCCACGGAAGGAGTGTTGTATGGCATGGAAGCTCGTTTGGAGGTTAGGGCCAGAAGGAAGGGCGAGAAGTATACAGAATGGTGTCGTCTGCGTAGAGGTGGATCAGGGAATAGCCCGCAGCAAGAGCAACATCATTGATATATACAGAGAAAAGAGTCGGCCCGAGAATTGAACCCTGTGGCACGCCCATAGAGACTGCCAGAGGACCGGACAACATGCCCTCCGATTTGACACACTGAACTCTGTCTGCAAAGTAGTTGGTGAACCAGGCAAGGCAGTCATTAGAAAAACCGAGGCTACTGAGTCTGCTGATAATATTATGGTGATTGACAGAGTCGAAAGCCTTGGCCAGGTCGATGAAGACGGCTGCACAGTGCTGTCTTTTATTGATGGCGGTTATGATATCGTTTAGTACCTTGAGCGTGGCTGAGGTGCACCCGTGACCGGCTCGGAAACCAGATTGCACAGCGGAGAAGGTACGGTGGGATTCAGGATGGTCAGTGATCTGTTTGTTGACTTGGCTTTCAGAGACCTTAGAAAGGCAGGGCAGGATGGATATAGGTCTGTAACAGTTTGGGTCCAGGGTGTCTCCCCCTTTGAAGAGGGGGATGACTGCGGCAGCTTTCCAGTCCTTGGGGATCTCAGACGATATGAAAGAGAGGTTGAACAGGCTGGTAATAGGGGTTGTGACAATGGCGGCAATTTTAGAAAGAAATGGCCCAGATTGTCTAGCCCAGCTGATTTGTACGGGTCCAGGTTTTGCAGCTCTTTCAGAACATCTGCCATCTGGATTTGGGTAAAGGAGAAGTTGAGGAGGCTTGGGCGAGTAGCTGCGGGGGGTTGTTGGCCGAGGTTGGAGTAGCCAGGAGGAAGGCATGGCCAGCCGTTGAGAAATGCTTGTTGAAGCTTTCAATTATCATGGATTTATCGGTGGTGACCGTGTTACCTATCCTCAGTGCAGTGGGTAGCATCGAGCAGGTGCTCTTGTTCTCCATGGACTTTACTGTGTCCCAGAACTTTTTGGAGTTAGAGCTGCAGGATGCAAATTTCTTCTTGAAAAGGCTGGCCTTTGCTTTCCTGACTGACTGCGTGTATTGGTTCCTGACTTCCCTGAACAGTTGCATATCGCGGGGACTATTCGATGCTATTGCAGTCCACCAAAGGATGTTTTTGTGCTGGTCGAGGGCAGTCAAGTCTGGAGTGAACCAGGGGCTATATCTGTTCTAAGTTCTGCATTTTTTGAACGGAGCATGTTTATCTAAGATGGTGAGGAAGTTACTTTTAAAGAATGACCAGGCATCCTCAACTGACGGGACGAGGTCAATGTCCTTCCAGGATACCCGGGCCAGGTCGATTAGAAAGGCCTGCTTGCAGAAGTGTTTTAGGGAGCTTTGACAGTGATTGGTGGTGGTCGTTTGACTGCAGACCCGTAGCGGATACAGGCAATGAGGCAGTGATCGCTAAGATCCTGATTGAAGACAGCTGAGGTGTGTTTGGGGGCCAGTTGGTCAGGATAACGTCTATGAGGGTGCCATTGTTTACAGATTTAGGGTTGTACCTGGTGGGTTCCTTTATGATTTGTGTGAGATTGAGGGCATCTAGCTTATATTGTAGGACTGCCGGGGTGTTAAGCATATCCCAGTTTAGATCACTTAGCAGAACAAACTCTGAAGCTAGATGGGGGGGCGATGCAGTAGACTGCAACTCCTCCCCCTTTGGCATTCCTATCTTGACGGAAAATGTTATAGTTGGGTATGGAAATCTCAGAATTTTTGGTGGCCTTCCTAAGCCAGGATTCAGACACAGCAAGGACATCGGGGTTGGCAGAGTGTGCTAAAGTAGTGAGTAAAACAAACTTAGGGAGGAGGCTTCTGATGTTGACATGCATGAAACCAAGGCTTTTTTCGAGCACAGAAGTCAACAAATGAGGGTGCCTGGGGACATGCATAATTATCCAGAAGCGGCGCCCCTAGTGGCCGGGGACTTTAATGAAGGCAACCTTCAATCCTGAAGACCTCATTCCTACCAGCATGTCACAAGTGCAACCAGAGGGAATAAAAACTCTAGACCACCTTTACTCCACACACAGAGACGTGTACAAAGCTCTCCCTCGCCCTCCATTTGGAAAATCTGACCATAATTCTATCCTCCTGATTCCTGCAAAAACTAAAGCAGAAAGTACCAGTAACTCATTCAATACACAAGTGGTCAGATGATGCGGATGCTACGCTACAGGACTGTTTTGCAGCACACACTGGAATATGTTCCGTGATTCATCCAATGGCATTGAGGAGTATACCATCTCAGTCACCGGCTTCATCAATAAATGCATAGACGTCATCCCGGCAGTGACCGTACGTACATATCCTAACCAGAAGCCATGGATTACAGGCAACATCCGCACTGAGCTAAAGGCTAGAGATGCCGCTTTCAATGGGCGTGACATTAATCCAGACGCTTATACGAAACCCCGCTATTTCCACAGACAAAACATTAAACAGGCAAAGTGTTAATACAGGACTAAGATTGAATCCTACTACACTGGCTCTGGTGCTCGTAGGACGTGGCAGGGCTTGCAAACTATTAGAAACTACAAAGGGAAACCCAGCCGTGAGCTGCCCGGTGGCGCAAGCCTACCAGACGAGCTAAGTGCCTTTTATGCCCGCTTCGAGACAAGCAACACTGAAACATGCTTGAGAGCACCAGCTGTTCTGGATGACTGTGTGATCACGCTCTCCGTAGCCGATGTGAGCAAGACCTTTAAACAGGTCAACATTCACAAGGTCGTGGGGCCAGACAGATTACCAGAGCGGGTACTCAGAGCATGCGTGGAACAACTGGCAAGTGTCATCACTGACACTTTCATTCTATGTAGTCTGTAATTTCCGGATTGGAGCGAGCGGTCGCATTCGCACTTCGGTCCGCAGGTAGTATTACTTTTCATTACATTTCATTATAGTACAACGGTTTGATTTGTCTAATCTTAGCAATTTCTTCTTAGCTAGCTAAGCTTTGTATCAAAGATAATTGCGTAATTATCGTATTTCGTCGCCCTAACGCAGTCTACTGCCCAGCAGCTAGCCAGCTAGCTAACGTCCACCGTTAACGTCCACCGTCTACCGAATAGCAGCACTGTTGAAACTATTACACTCAACTCAACTGAACGACTTGATTAGTGTAGTGTTAGCTAGCTACATAGTTGTCTTTGCTGTCTTCGTATCCAAGATAATTGTGTAGTTTAGAGTGTGTAGTCTTAGAGTGATTACCTTAATTTACCGAGGTTAGCTAGCCAGCTATTTGTCGTCCTTAACGTAGGAGACACTGCTAGCTAGCAGTAGCCAACAGCTAGCCAACGTCTTCGAATATAACTTCCCACTCAACAACCCGGTCGCATTCCGCTTCGCTCCACAGGTAGTATCACATTTTCATTTCATTTCATTATAGCACAACGGCTTGATTTGTTTGATCGTAGCTAGCTACATAGCCGTCTTTGTATCAAAGATAATTGTGTAGGCTAGAGCGATTTTCTAGGTTAGCTAGCCAGCTATTGTCGTTCTTTTAACGCAACGTAACGTAATCAACACTGCTAGCTAGCCAGCTAGCCCCCGAATAGCTGCACTGTAGAAACTATTACACTCAACGGAACGACTTGATTAGTGTAGTGTCAACAACGCAGCCACTGCCAGCTAGCCTACTTCAGCAGTACTGTATCATTTTAATCATTTTAGTCAATAAGATTCTTGCTACGTAAGCTTAACTTTCTGAACATTCGAGACGTGTAGTCCACTTGTCATTCCAATCTCCTTGCATTAGCGTAGCCTCTTCTGTAGCCTGTCAACTATGTGTCTGTCTATCCCTGTTCTCTCCTCTCTGCACAGACCATACAAACGCTCCACACCGCGTGGCCACCCTAATCTGGTGGTCCCAGCGCGCACGACCCACGTGGAGTTCCAGGTCTCCGGTAGCCTCTGGAACTGCCGATCTGCGGCCAACAAGGCAGAGTTCATCTCAGCCTATGCCTCCCTCCAGTCCCTCGACTTCTTGGCACTGACGGAAACATGGATCACCACAGATAACACTGCTACTCCTACTGCTCTCTACTCGTCCGCCCACGTGTTCTCGCACACCCCGAGAGCTTCTGGTCAGCGGGGTGGTGGCACCAGGATCCTCATCTCTCCCAAGTGGTCATTCTCTCTTTCTCCCCTTACCCATCTGTCTATCGCCTCCTTTGAATTCCATGCTGTCACAGTTACCAGCCCTTTCAAGCTTAACATCCTTATCATTTATCGCCCGCCCTCTTTTCCGGGTTGGAGCGAGCGGTCGCATCACACTTCGCTCCGCAGGTGTATAACTTTTTCATTACATTTCATTATAGTACAACGGTTGATTTGTCTAATCTTAGCAATTTCTTCTTAGCTAGCTACATAGCCGTCCTTGTATCAGAGATAATTGCATAATTATCGTATTTCGTCGCCCTAACGTAGCCTTCACTGCTATTCGCCCAGCAGCTAGCAAACGCTAGCAAACGCCCACAGATTAGCATCACTGTAGTGCTATTCACTCAACTGAACGACTTGATTAGTTTAGTGTTAGCTAGCTACATAGCCGTCTTTGTTTCCAAGATAATTGTGTAGTTTAGAGTGTGTAGTCTTGGAGTGATTATCTTAATTTACCGAGGTTCGCTAGCCAGCTATTTGTCGTCCTTAACGTAGGAGACTCTGCTAGCTAGCCAACAGCTAACAGCTAACAGCTAGCCAACGTCTACTGAATCGAATTCAACAACCCGGTCGCAGTCACAGGTAGTATCACATTTTCATTTCATTTCATTACAGTACAACGGTTTGATTTGTTTGATCGTAGCTAGCTACATAGCTAGCTACATAGCCGTCTTTGTTTCAAAGATAATTGTGTAGTCTAGAGCGATTTTCTAGGTTAGCTAGCCAGCTATTGTCGTTCTTTTAACGCAACGTAACGTAAACAACACTGCTAGCTAGCCAGCTAGCCCCGAATAGTAGCACTGTAGAAACTATTACACTCAACGGAACGACTTGATTAGTGTAGTGTCAACAACGCAGCTACTGCCAGCTAGCCTACTTCAGCAGTACTGTATCATTTTAATCATTTTAGTCAATAAGATTCTTGCTACGTAAGCTTAACTTTCTGAACATTCGAGACGTGTAGTCCACTTGTCATTCCAATCTCCTTGCATTAGCGTAGCCTCTTCTGTAGCCTGTCAACTATGTGTCTGCCTATCCCTGTTCTCTCCTCTCTGCACAGACCATACAAACGCTCCACACCGCGTGGCCGCGGCCACCCTAATCTGGTGGTCCCAGCGCGTACGACCCACGTGGAGTTCCAGGTCTCCGGTAGCCTCTGGAACTGCCGATCTGCGGCCAACAAGGCAGAGTTCATCTCAGCCTATGCCTCCCTCCAGTCCCTCAACTTCTTGGCACTGACGGAAACATGGATCACCACAGATAACACTGCTACTCCTACTGCTCTCTCCTCGTCCGCCCACGTGTTCTCGCACACCCCGAGAGCTTCTGGTCAGCGGGGTGGTGGCACCGGGATCCTCATCTCTCCCAAGTGGTCTTTCTCTCTTTCTCCCCTTACCCATCTGTCTATCGCCTCCTTTGAATTCCATGCTGTCACAGTTACCAGCCCTTTCAAGCTTAACATCCTTATTATTTATCGCCCTCCAGGTTCCCTTGGAGAGTTCATCAATGAGCTTGATGCCTTGATAAGCTCCTTTCCTGAGGACGGCTCACCTCTCACAGTTCTGGGCGACTTTAACCTCCCCACGTCTACCTTTGACTCATTCCTCTCTGCCTCCTTCTTTCCACTCCTCTCCTCTTTTGACCTCACCCTCTCACCTTCCCCCTACTCACAAGGCAGGCAATACGCTTGACCTCATCTTTACTAGATGCTGCTCTTCTACTAACCTCATTGCAACTCCCCTCCAAGTCTCCGACCACTACCTTGTATCCTTTTCCCTCTCGCTCTCATCCAACACTTCCCACACTGCCCCTACTCGGATGGTATCGCGCCGTCCCAACCTTCGCTCTCTCTCCCCCGCTACTCTCTCCTCTTCCATCCTATCATCTCTTCCCTCTGCTCAAACCTATCTCCTGATTCTGCCTCCTCAACCCTCCTCTCCTCCCTTTCTGCATCCTTTGACTCTCTATGTCCCCTATCCTCCAGGCCGGCTCGGTCTTCCCCTCCCGCTCCGTGGCTCGACGACTCATTGCGAGGTCACAGAACAGGGCTCCGGGCAGCCGAGCGGAAATGGAGGAAAACTCGCCTCCCTGCGGACCTGGCATCCTTTCACTCCCTCCTCTCTACATTTTCCTCCTCTGTCTCTGCTGCTAAAGCCACTTTCTACCACTCTAAATTCCAAGCATCTGCCTCTAACCCTAGGAAGCTCTTTGCCACCTTCTCCTCCCTACTGAATCCTCCTCCCCTCCCCCTCCTCTTCCCTCTCTGCAGATGACTTCGTCAACCATTTTGAAAAGGTCGACGACATCCGATCCTCGTTTGCTAAGTCAAACGACACCGCTGGTTCTGCTCACACTGCCCTACCCTGTGCTCTGACCTCTTTCTCCCCTCTCTCTCCAGATGAAATCTCGCGTCTTGTGACGGCCGGCCACCCAACAACCTGCCCGCTTGACCCTATCCCCTCCTCTCTTCTCCAGACCATTTCCGGAGACCTTGTCCCTTACCTCACCTCGCTCATCAACTCATCCCTGACCGCTGGCCACGTCCCTTCCGTCTTCAAGAGAGCGAGAGTTGCACCCCTTCTGAAAAAACCTACACTCGATCCCTCCGATGTCAACAACTACAGACCAGTATCCCTTCTTTATTTTCTCTCCAAAACTCTTGAACGTGCCGTCCTTGGCCAGCTCTCCCGCTATCTCTCTCAGAATGACCTTCTTGATCCTAATCAGTCAGGTTTCAAGACTAGTCATTCAATTGAGACTGCTCTTCTCTGTATCACGGAGGCGCTCCGCACTGCTAAAGCTAACTCTCTCTCCTCTGCTCTCATCCTTCTAGACCTATCGGCTGCCTTCGATACTGTGAACCATCAGATCCTCCTCTCCACCCTCTCTGAGTTGGGCATCTCCGGCGCGGCCCACGCTTGGATTGCGTCCTACCTGACAGGTCGCTCCTACCAGGTGGCGTGGCGAGAATCTGTCTCCTCACCACGCGCTCTCACCACTGGTTTCCCCCAGGGCTCTGTTCTAGGCCCTCTCCTATTCTCGCTATACACCAAGTCACTTGGCTCTGTCATAACCTCACATGGTCTCTCCTATCATTGCTATGCAGACGACACACAATTAATCTTCTCCTTTCCCCCTTCTGATGACCAGGTGGCGAATCGCATCTCGGCATGTCTGGCAGACATATCAGTGTGGATGACGGATCACCACCTCAAGCTGAACCTCGGCAAGACGGAGCTGCTCTTCCTCCCGGGAAGGACTGCCCGTTCCATGATCTCGCCATCACGGTTGACAACTCCATTGTGTCCTCCTCCCAGAGCGCTAAGAACCTTGGCGTGATCCTGGACAACACCCTGTCGTTCTCAACTAACATCAAGGCGGTGGCCCGTTCCTGTAGGTTCATGCTCTACAACATCCGCAGAGTACGACCCTGCCTCACACAGGAAGCGCCGCAGGTCCTAATCCAGGCACTTGTCATCTCCCGTCTGGATTACTGCAACTCGCCGTTGGCTGGGCTCCCTGCCTGTGTCATTAAACCCCTACAACTCATCCAGAACGCCGCAGCCCGTCTGGTGTTCAACCTTCCCAAGTTCTCTCACGTCACCCCGCTCCTCCGCTCTCTCCACTGGCTTCCAGTTGAAGCTCGCATCCGCTACAAGACCATGGTGCTTGCCTACGGAGCTGTGAGGGGAACAGCACCTCAGTACCTCCAGGCTCTGATCAGGCCCTACATCCAAACAAGGGCACTGAGTTCATCCACCTCTGGCCTGCTCGCCTCCCTACCACTGAGGAAGTACAGTTCCCGCTCAGCCCAGTCAAAACTGTTCGCTGCTCTGGCCCCCAATGGTGGAACAAACTCCCTCACGACGCCAGGACAGCGGAGTCAATCACCACCTTCCGGAGACACCTGAAACCCCACCTCTTTAAGGAATACCTAGGATAGGATAAGTAATCCTTCTCACCCCCCTAAAAGATTTAGATGCACTATTGTAAAGTGGCTGTTCCACTGGATGTCATAAGGTGAATGCACCCATTTGTAAGTCGCTCTGGATAAGAGCGTCTGCTAAATGACTTAAATGTAAATGTAGTCACCTGGAATGCATTTCAATTAACAGGTGTGGCCCGTAAAAAGTTAATTTGTGTAATTTCTTTCCTTCCCAATGCATTTCAGCCTATCAATTGTGTCGTGACAAGGTAGGGGTGGTATTTAGAAGATAGCCCTATTTGGTGAAAGACCAAGTCCATATTAATGGCAAGAACAGCTCAAATAAGCAAAGAGAAATGACAGTCCATCATTACTTTAAGACATGAAGGTCAGTCAATTTGGACATTTCAAGAACTTTGAAAGTTTCTTCAAGTGCAGTTGCAAAAAACATCAAGAGCTATGATGAAACTGGCTCTCATGAGGACCCCCACAGGAATGGAAGATGGACTCTTTGGCCTGAATGCTAACCATCACAACTTGGTTTCATCAGAACAGAGAATCTTGTTTCACATGGTCTGAGAGACTTTAGGTGCGTTTTGGTAAACTCCAAGAGGGCTGTCATGTGCCTTTTATTGAGGTGTGGCTTCCGTTATGCCACTCTACCATAAAGGCCTGATTGTTGGAGTGCTGCAGAGATTGTTGTCCTTCTGGAAAGTTCTCCCATCTCCACAAAGGAACTCTAGAGCTCTGTCAGAGTGACCATTGGGTTCTTGGTCATCTCCCTGACCAAGGCCCTCCTCCCTCGATTGCTCAGCTCTAGGAAGAACCTTGGCGATTCCGAACTTCTTCCATTTAAGAATTATGTTGTCCACTGTGTTCTTGGGGACCTTCAATGCTGCATTTTTTTGTACCCTTCCCCAGATCTGTGCCTCGACATAATCCTGTCTCGAACCTTTTATGGACAGTTTTACAGCCAGCCATCCTCATGGCTTGGTTTTTGCTCTGACATGCACTGTCAACTGTGGGACCTTATATAGACAAGTGTGTGCCTTTCCAAACCATGTCCAATCAATAGAATTTACCACAGGTGGACTCCAATCAATTTGAAGAAACATCTCAAGGATGATCCTTCTGTAGCTCAGTTGGTAGAGCATGGCGCTTGTAACGCCAGGGTAGTGGGTTCAATCCCCGGGATCACCCATACGTAGAATGTATGCACACATGACTGTAAGTCGCTTTGGATAAAAGCGTCTGCTAAATGGCATATATTATTATTATTATTATTATTATTATTGATCAATGGAATCAGGATGCACCTGAGCTCAATTGAGTCTTAGCAAAGGGTCTGAATTCTTATGTAAATAAGGTATTTCGGTTTTTCATTTGCAATAAATTTGCCAACATTTCTATAAACCAGTTTTTGCTTTGTCATCATGGGGTATTGTCACGACTTCTGCCGAAGTCGTTGCCTCTCCTTGTTCGGGCGGTGCTCGGCATTCGACGTCACCGGTCTTCTAGCCATCATTGATCCTTTTTTCATTTTCCAATGGTTTTGTCTTGTCTTCCCACACACCTGTTTTCTATCCCATTCATTACCTGTTGTGTATTTAACCCTCTGTTTCCCCTCATGTCTTTGTCGGAGATTGATTTGTTGTCAGTGTAGTGTGATTGTTTGTATAGGTGCGTGTCGGGTCCTCGTACCCATGTTTTGTTTGTTTGTACATTTATTGTTATGGAGCATACTCTTGGAACTTTATTAAAAGACTCCATATTTACACTCCATTTGACTCTCCTGCACCTGACTTCCCTGCCACCTATTACACCTATGCGTGACAGATATTGTGTGTAGATTGTAGATCCATTTTAGAATAAGGCTGTAACATAATGTGAAAAAAGTCAAGGGGTCTGAATACTTTTCGGAGGCAACGTATCATATCACACTCGCTTCATATAATGTCATATCATATCAACTTCATATAAATGTATCATAATAGCTTCATATGACTTCATATCATATCAACTTCATATAACATTTTAGCTTCAGAAAACTTAATTTCCTATCTACTTCATGAAACTTCCTATAACATTACCTCCATATAACATCATATCATATTAACTACGTATAACTCCAAAATGTCATATCGTACTACCTTCATATAAGTTCATCCCATATTATCTTCATATGTCATATCATATCAATTTCATATGTCATATCAACTTGATATAAGATCATATCATATTAGCTTCATGAAATGTCTTATATTAACTTCATAACTTAACATCAAATCAACTTTCTTTAGCTCTGAAGTTGCATTCTAGTCATTCATTGAAATGGTTATATAATGTGAAGTGATGTCTTATTCTTTATTTTATTGCAGAAAAGCTTCTGGTTTCCACTGTTCTTCCACACTGCGAAGGAGAATGATATGAGTCTCACCTGAAGAAATCCAAAACAGTGATCATCTGGGAAATTGATTTTTGCTTCGTCATGCATTCAGGCAGTCACCTAGGACTAGATTCCATTTTGTTTTGAATTGCATTGCTATTTTGTGTAAATGTTGCACAAAGATCAACAGTTTATTCTAATCGCTGTAAATATATCTTGTATTATAAACAAATTTCTATAGTTAGTGTGTGAATAAGTTTGTTGTACAAAGGATTGGGCTCCAAAACTATCACAAATATGGCTTTGACTTAATTAAAGTAAATCTCAGAGTAATCTTCTCTGATTTGCTTTGATGTTGTCTTTATGAATAAGATACAGTTGAAGTCGCAAGTTTACATACACCTTAGCCAAATACATTTAAACTCCGTTTTTACCAATTCCTGACATTTAATCCTAATAAAAATTCCCTGTCTTAAGTCAGTTAGACTAATAGTAGAGAGAATTATTTATTTCAGCTTTTATTTCTTTCATCACAATGGTCATTATGGCCAAATAGTTATATTTTTGTTTCATCAGACCAGAGGACATCTCTCCAAAAAAGTACGATCTTTGTCCCTATGTGCAGTTGCAAACCGTAGTCTGGCTTTTTATGGCTGTTTTGAAGCAGTGGCTTCTTCCTTGCTGAGCGGCCTTTCAGGTTCTGTCAATATAGGTGTAACGGTTTTCTTGACTTGAAGGAGAGGCGGACCAAAATGCAGCGTGGTTTCTATTCATGGTTCTTTAATGAAGAAAACTATACATGAACAGACTAACAAGAACCTTGAAACCCTAAAACAGCCCTATCTGGTGCAAACACAGAGACAGGAACATTCACCCACAAAACCCAACACCAAACAGGCTACCTAAATATGGTTCCCGATCAGAGACAATGACTAACACCTGCCTCTGATTGAGAACCATATCAGGCCAGACACAGAAACAGACAAACTAGACACACAACATAGAATACCCACTCAGATCACACCCTGACCAAACAAAACATAGAAACGTACAAAGCAAACTATGGTCAGGGTGTGACAATAGGACTTGTTTTACTGTGGATATAGATACTTTGTACCTGTTTCCTCCAGCATTTTCACAAGGTACTTTTCTGTTGTTCTGGGAATGATTTGAACTTTTCGCACCATAGTACATTCATCTCTAGGAGACAGAATGCGTCTCCTTCCTGAACAGTATGACAGCTGCGTGGTCCATGGTGTTTATACTTGCGTACTATTGTTTGTACAGATGAACGTGGTACCTTCAGGCATTTGGAAATTGCTCCCAATGATGAACTAGACATGTGGAGATCTACACAGGTAGAGGTCTTGGGTGATTTCTTTTGATTTCCCAATGATGTCAAGCAAAGAGGAACTGAGTTTGAAGGTAGGGCTAGAAATACATACACAGGTACACCTCCAATTGACTCAAATTATGTAAATTAGCCTATCAGAAGCTTCGAAAGCCATTACATAATTTTCTGGAATTTTCCAAGATGTTTAAAGGCACAGTTAACTTAGTGTATGTTAACTTCTGACCCACTGGAATTGTGAAAATTGAAATAATCTGTCTGTAAACAATTGTTGGAAAAATGACTTGTGTCATGCACAAAGTAGATGTCCTAACGACTTGCCAAAACTAGAAATGTGTGGAGTGGTTGAATTAATGACTCCAACATAAGTGTATGTAAACTTCGACTTCAACTGTACATGCATTTAAATTGTGCTCTAACGCTCATAAATATGCATTTGATTTCATTAAAGTAAACCTCAAACATAAAGCAATCTTCTCTTTTTTTATTGTCTTTATATGCATTACAATGGCAACGGCAATGTCTTCCAACTGCAAGAAGTCCTCTAGCAATGTCTGATCTTTTACTTATGTGTTTTGTTAGACAACTTTTTAGGCTTTCAAGGTGTTGGTCTGATGGGAATCTGTGACGTCATCTTGTTTGAGGAACAATAAATAACAAAAGAGGATAGCCCCAACTGTGCCATGCCATGATTTACCTGGACCACCTGTTGAGATGTGCCTCTTCTTAAGTCGCCTACCTGGTTAAATAAAGGTGAAATATATATATATTTAAGTAAGTGCCATTTTACTAAAATAAAAAGCAATATATTTACATTCACCTATCAAACTGTTTACAGTAAACAGACATAAAACAACTATCTAGGTTTGTTGCATAAGAAATGAATAAATAGGTGTTAAAAATATATATTTTATGTTGTTATCATCAGATCTAGATTTTATTGACTTTATATATATATATTTTATATTAATATATATGTGAGTCAGCCTTTGGTCCCTATATATATATATATAAAGGAAGATGTATTGATGGGGTTCTGAAGGAGGTGTGGCAATGGTGGAACAACTATAAAACTTGTTAACTAGGATCGATGGTGTTGGTTGTTCTTGCTCACTGTAACTAACAAATCTGCACATTTCATCAACAAGCAATGTAAATTCACAAATATCAATGAATCTCTGTTTTCAAATGGTCAATCATGAACATTTTGAAACAAACCCCAACAACTCAATGAGTCAGTCCATTTAACATCACCACTGATTGTTCAATCTTTCTAGAGGCCTGCTGGCCCTCTCAGACCTGCCCAGTGTCTGAGGCACTGTGTCCGAAGCTTCTGTCATACTCCTAGTATCTTCTGTCACATCCCCATTTGTTCTCGTTTTTTCCCCTTGTGTGTCCAGTATGCCGGTGTCCTCAAACACTCAAACGAGTTCTCAAAAGATTTTGTCTATTGCGCCGATACACAGCCCCATTTTCTTTCCTGACTGTGTACGACCAAGGCGCAACCTCCTTTAATCCTATAGCCTTTCTATTCCATGAATCCGGACCCCGAATTCAAACCTCATCCTGAGCTGCCAACGGTAACAACACTCTAGCAGTTTTGTCATTGTCAAATTTTTGTCTTGACCTCAGCTGTAGGGCCTTATCCTTCACTAGTAATGGGCAGTCATTCAGACAGAAACTAGGCAACCTGGAACGCAACTTGCGCCCCATTAAGATTTCTGCAGGTGACCAGACAAATTCCAAGCGAGCTGCTCTGTAAGACAATAAAGCCAAGTATGGATCAGTCCCAACTGTGCTGCCTTTTTTTCTTCACAATTTGCACACCTTTTTCAGCCTTTCCATTACTTTTAGGATATAACAGACTGGAGGTTATATGTCTGAACTCATAATGCTCTGCAAACATCTTAATGCACCTCAGTTTGCTTGCAGTGAGTTTATCAGAAACCACCACTAGGGGAATCCCAAGACTGCAATTTCAGGGTAATTTGACAAGTAGTCGAGAGTCAACAAACAGTCCTTACCATTGCAGTGAAACAAGTCGACTCCAACCTTCTCCCAGGCTGTGGTGGGTACCACTCCCTTACCCATGGGCTCCTTGGGCAGTCTATAATGAAATTTGAGACATGGGCCACAATTTCCCACCATTTGCTAAATGTCAGAATGTATATTGGCCAATAAGAGCCTTTTTTGCCAGCCATTTTCCAGATTATGGATCACCTTGCAAAGATTGGGATCTGTTGTGGTCTCTTCAGCTATTCTCCTTAGTTGCTGCTCAGAAACAGGAAGTGACTCCATGACCACATCCACATGCAAGGCAACCTCCACCACCAGAGACTCCTGACGGAGGCTGATTTGGGCCACCACTGGTGGAGCTCTTGAGAGTGCATCTGCTACCACCAAAGATGACCGAGGCACATAGGTTAGAACAAAATCATTGCATTGCAATCTCATCATCATCCTTTGAAGATGAGGAGGCATGTCATTCAGATTTTTTAGAGAGATTGGAATAAAGGGTTTATGATCTGTTTCTACAATCACCTTTGGTAAGCCATAAATCTAACAGTGAAACTTTTCAGAACCAACGACCAACCTTAGGCACTCCTTTTCTATTTGACCATAACACTTCTCAGCATCAGTCAAAGAACCGTATAAGCCACATGCTTCCACATTCCTTGCTGCTCCTTGAAACAGCACTGCTCCAATGTCATCTTTGTCCGTGGACACCTTGGTAAGACTGTCAGGTTAAAAACAAGTTTGCTCCTCAGCCAAAATGTTCTTTACATTGTTTCACTGTTCCACGAGAACTCTGTCTTGTCCTGAAGTTCACAGCTGACAGATTTGGTACAAACGTCCCCAAATAATTGACCATACCCAAAACACGCTGAATGCCTTTCCTATTTGTGGGATTAGCCATCTCCCTCACAGCTTTGACAACAGAGAGTAGCAACGGTGTAAAAGGGGGGGTCAATGCAAATAGTCTGGGCAGCAATTTCATTAGATGTTCAGGAGTCTTATGGCTTGGGGGTAGAAGCTGTTTAGAAGCCTCTTGGAACTAGACTTGGTGCTGCGGTACCGCTTGCCGTTCAGTAGCAGAGAGAACAGTCTATGACTAGGGTGGCTGGAGTCTTTGACAATTTTTAGGGCCTTCCTCTGACACCACCTGGTATAGAGGTCCTGGATGGCAGGAAGCTTGGCTCCAGTGATGTACTGGGCCATTTGCATTGCCCTCTGTAGTGCCTTGCGGTCGGAGGCTAAGCAGTTGCTATACCAGGCAGTAAATCAACCGGTCAGGATGCTCTCGATGGTGCAGCTGTGGAACCTTTTAAGGATCTGAGGACCCATGCCAAATATTTTCAGTCACCTGAGGGAGAATAGGTTTTGTCGTACCCTCTTTACAACTGTCTTGGTGTGCTTGGACCATGATAGTTTGTTGGTGATGTGGAGACCAAGGAACTTGAAGTTCTCAACCTGCTCCACATCAGCCCAATCGATGAGAATGAGGGCGGCTCGGCCCTCTTTTTCCTCTTGTCCACAATAATTTCCTTTGTCTTGATCACGTTGAGGGAGAGGTTGTTGTCCTGGCACCACATGGCCAGGTCTCTGACCTCCTCCCTATAGGCTGTCTCGTCGTTGATCAGGCCTACCACTGCTGTGTCATCGGCAAATGTAATGATGGTGTTTGAGTCTTGCCTGGCCATGCAGTCACGAGTGATCAAGGAGTACAGGAGGAGGCTGAGCACGCACCCCTGATGGGCCCTTGTGTTGAGATTCAGTGGTGGATGTATTTTTACCTACCCTTACCACTTGGGGGCAGGAAGTCCAGGATGCAGTTGCAGAGGGAGGTGTTTAGTCCCAGGGTCCTTTGCTTATTGATGAGCTTTGAGGGCACAATGGTGTTGAATGCTGAGCTGTCGTCAATGAATAGCATTCTCACATAGGTGTTCCTTTTGTCCAGGTGGGAAAGGGCAGTGTGGAGTGCAAGAGAGATTGCATTATAGTGGATCTGTTGGGGCGGTATGCAAATTGGAGTGGGTCTTGGGTTTCTGGGATAATGATGTTGATTTGACCAGCCTTACAAAGCACTTCATGGCTACAGACGTGAGTGCTATGGGTCGGTAGTCATTTAGGCAGGTTACCTTAGTGTTCTTTGGCACAGGGATTATGGTGGTCTACTTAAAACATGTTGTTATTACATACTCGGACAGGGAGAGGTTGAAAATGTCAGTGAAGACACTTGCCAGTTGGTTAGCGCATGCTCGCAGTACATGACCTGGTAGCCTGTCTGGCCCTGCTGCTTGTGCATATTGACCTGTTTAATGGCCCTGCGGCTTGTGAATATTGACCTGTTTAAAGGTCTTACTCACATCGTCTGCGGAGAGCGTGATCACCCAGTCTTCTGGAGAAGCTGGTGCTCTCATGCATTTTTTCAGTGTTTTTTTCCTCGAAGCGAGCATAGAAGTAGTTTAGCTCGTGTCACTGGGCAGCGCTTCTCTTTGTAGTCTGTCATGGTTTGCAAGCCCTGCCACATCCGACGAGCGTCAGAGCCGGTGTAGTTCAATTTGATCTTAGTCCTGTATTGAAGCTTTGCCTGTTTGATGGTTTGCCGGAGGGCAAAGCAGGATTTCTTATAAGCTTCCGGGTTAGAGTCCCGCTCCTTTACAGCGGCAGCTCTAGCCTTTAGCTCAGTCCAGATGGCTTCTGGTTGGGGTACGTACGTAGGGTCACTGTGGGGACAAAGTCATCGATGAAGCCAATGACAGATTTATTTTCATTATTCTTTTTTAAATTTTATTTAACTAGGCAAGTCAGTTAAGAACAAATTCTTATTTACAGTGATGGCCTACGAACAGTGCACTGCCTTGTTCAGGGGCAGAACAACAGCTCGGGGATTAGTCCAACGCTCTAATCACTAGGCCGTGCATGTGATGTGGAGGGCTCCTCAATGCAACTGGAGGAATTTTATTTTTTTATTTTATTTTACCTTTATTTAACCAGGCAAGTCAGTTAAGAACACATTCTTAATTTCAATGACGGCCTGAGAACAGTGGGTTAACTGCCTGTTCAGGGGCAGAACGACAGATTTGTACCTTGTCAGCTCGGGGGTTTGAACTCGCAACCTTCCGTTTACTAGTCCAACGCTCTAACCACTAGGCTACGGAATGCCGGAACATATTCCAATCTGTGCTAGCAAAATAGTCCTGTAGCTTAGCATCTGCCTCCTCTGACAACTTTTTTATTGATCGAGTCACTGGTGCTTCATGCTTCAATGTTTGCTTGTAAGCAGGAATCAGGAGGATAGAATTATGGTCAGATTTGCCAAATGGAGGGCGAGGGAGAGCTTTGTATGCGTCTCTGTGTGTGGAGTAAAGGTGGTCCAGAGTTTTTTTCCCTCTGGTTGCACATTTAACATGCTGATGGAAATGTATAAAACAGATTTAGGTTTCCCTGCATTAAAGTCCCTGGCTGCTAGGAGCGCCTCCTCTGGGTGAGCGTTATCTTGTTTGCTTATGGCAGTATACAGCTTATTCAATGCGGTCTTAGTGCCAGCCTCAGTCTGTGGTGGTATGTAAGGGAACACCCCCCTGAAATGTACAAAAATGAATGGGAAGTCACTGGCACTGGACAAACCATATACACGGTGTCCAATACCACTCAATTCGGTGTCGTTTCATTCAAAGTTAATTGCAAATGCCATATGGCAAATGCCAGGTGTAACACTTTTAAAAAGATGGCGAGTGCGCTCCACCGTGGTTTTTCATATTGCAAATGTAACACAAGTCAACATCCAAAAGTACAATTTTGAAAAACTGAACATTTTTTCAAAAACGTATCAACCCCTTAATTAAAAAAGGGCTTTCTGGACCGTTTTTCGAAATTCTTTAAAAAAAATGTGTCAATTAATCATGTGTAAGACTGTATGAATATACTTTTGTCAAATTTTATTATGATCATTCTTTTTTAAACTTTTTTTTTTTACTTGTGCATAAAGCATATGTTTTGTCTATTTGCAAAATGATTTCATAGGAAGTCAAAAGTCAAAGTCAAAAGTCACTATTTTTGGGCCAAATGCCATAAGAAATGTCCAAATGCAATATGAAAGATTTGAAAATGCCAAATCAGGATGTTATGTCCATTTGCCATGTACCATCATGAATTTGAAATGCACGTGCATTTGCAATATGTTTCAATGGGCATTTACCATCACGAATTTGTCATGCTCAAAAATCGTGCAGAAATACAAAATTGACTGGCCTGATGAACACAGGATGGCCGGGCAGTGATAGTGGTTCCTCTCCATCGCTCGTTGTGTTGATTTCATCATGTCCATTTGGTGATGTTTTTCACTGTTGAATCATATTGCAAATGCACATACATTTGTAATATGTTTCAATGGACATTTACCATCACGAATTTGGCATGCTCAAAAATCCTGCAGGAATGCGAAATTGACTGGCCCGATGAACTCGGGATAGCTGGGCAGTGATTCTGGTTCATCTCCACCACTTATTGGGGTTGATTTCAGAATGTCACTTTGGTGATGGTACCTCACTGTTTAAACATATTGCAAATTGACAAAAGTCACCAGCAAGTCACCGTCCATCAGTCAATTAGATATCATTCTGACACCAAACTGATACAAACTGACACCACACCCACTTTTTCCAACTCGTTTAGAAGCCAACTATCACATATTTCAGAGCTGGCCCAAAATTCACAATGCCTTTTGTTCAAACCATAATAAAAACGTAAAACACATAGTTATGTTCTAGCTGCGGGTTCAGTTCTGAAATTATGTGTAGGCCTATGTGAGGCTCGATAGGTCATTTGGTGCCCGAGCAAGACCCTAATTGGTGCTGAAAATCCACTTTTTTCCATGCCTTGCTACGGCGTCCTTGAATGAGTTATCGGACAGAAACGTAGGGGTCCGTCTATATAGGCTGAGGCGGTCGCAAAGCACCTAGGCTTGCGACTCTGGGACATTTCTAAATGTCTGCATTTTCGTGATGCAAAAATTAATTGAAGTTATTGCAAATATACGAGGCTGTTTCTCGGTCCGAGAACCTTCTAGAGCCACGTAACTCACCACGCACTATTGACCTGAGGTCTAGAACAGGTTTCTAAAGTTTCAGAACTCTAGGTCTGACGTTTTTTTTTAGCTCTAACATACCTTAATAAGGGAACATTTTGACATTTGCTGTATGGTTAGTGAGAAAGTTACCCTTACTAGACGTCCGAAAACGTTTTGTAAAATTCACGGACGGCGTCGGGCCGAGCGGCAGGGCCGGACCTACCGGGAAGTCATCAAATGAACTTTGTCGGACATTCGGTTTCCGTTTTATAAAATAATCAAATGTTGGTCATTTTTCCGCTGTCCCGGAAAATCCCACAAGAGGGCATAAGCAATCATATTGGGATTGGACAAAACATCACGAATCACGACGGGGCCTTATCTCGAAAACTGAAAATATTTTGAAGCCGAAACTTGGTGAGCATAGGTTTGGCATAATGGGCAGTTGGCCCCGAACAAGATGGTGTCTAGGCCTCAACAGTTTTTGAGTTATGGCCATTTCTCTGGGATTAAAGGTCCAAAATGAAAATAGAGAAATTATTTTTCCACTTCACGTCAAAGTCAAGGAGCCTCCGGTGTCAATAAAAAAAGAACCAGCCATTTATCTATCGTCATTTAAGAGAAATAGTACAATGACAGAGTGGTGATGTTCAAAGATAGGTGTTTTTTTTCAACAGTTACAGATCGATATTTGTGTGATTTTCTGAAATAACACACACTCACTAAACCCTCTGTAAATAACTCAGTTCTTAACGTAAAGACTTAAAACTCAGGATTCTGTAAAGGCATACCCCAATCAGGATATGAGTTTATTTATAGCTTCCTGTGCCAACCGGAAGTGCCTTAAATGGTGTCATAGTGGCAGTTTCCAAGGGTTAAAAAGGTCAGATCTTTTCAAAACTTCATATGTGTGATTAGGCAACCCCCATGAACTATAAGTCAGTCATTTCTACTAACAGATGTCAAAGAAAAGCTCTCTCTCACACACACACACACACACACACACACACACACACACACACACACACACACACACACACACACACACACACACACACACACACACACACACACACACACACACACACACACACACACACACACACACAGCAAGGATGGAGTGACAAAGTACGGTGCTTAAAGTCACACAGAGCCTACAATGGCATTTCCATGTTCTCTAGGCCATGCCGAGTTCAACGAGATGCCCCGCTTGACCATAGCTCGCTCGGTCTAAGCGCAGCGACCATTAGAAAAGTAGGCCCAAAATGAAGCCTGCCCCACAACGTCATTTGCTTTTGGGTGACAGTGAGAGAACCGTTAGGGTGAGAAGCACAATTCGACCTCAGGTATGTTCCTAAGGTCCTCCCGATCTGTGCAAGCCTAACCTTGACCGTGTAGCATTAACCCTTAACAGTAAAACAGGGTTTTTTGATCTCACAGATTACAATGACATCTCTCCCCATAGGGATACATTGCCTGCTCCTCTAAATTCAACCTGAGGGTTATGAATGCCTTATGAACCTGTCCTCGATGACAGTCCATCAGGACACTATGAGGTCTACCTGTGTCGATTCTAAGCTTCCTGGACCAACCGGAAGTGGTTAAAATCGCCCTAAAAGTGTATATCCATACCCTGCCTGCAGTTTGATAGACATAGTGCATTCAACCCTGTGTAAATCAGTCAGTTCTTAATGTAAGGACTTAAAACTCAGGATTCTGTAAAAGCATACCCCAATGAGGATATGTGTTGACTTAGCTTCCTGTGCCAACCGGAAGTGTCATAATTGGTGTCTCAGGGGCTGTTTCGAGGGGTTAAAAATCAGATCTTTCCAAAACTTCATATATGTGATTAGGCAACCCCCATGAACTGTAAATCAGTCATTTTTCCCATAAAATTTCAAAGGAAAACTAAATCACACACACACACACAGCTTGGAAATAGGGACCCATTGGGGTGCATAGAGACATACACTGCCCGCATTAGTTAACCTTGTTGGAACTTTTAAAGAACCGTCAGACCTAGAGTTCTGAAACTTTAGAATCCTGTTGTAGACCTCAGGTCGATAGTGCGTGGTGAGTTACGTGGCTCTAGAAGGTTCTCGGACCGAGAAACAGCCTCGTACATTTGCAATGACTTCAATTCATTTTTGCATCACGGAAATGATGACATTTAGAAATGTCCCAGAGTCGTAAGACTAGGTGCATTGCGACCGTCTCGGCCCATAAAGACGGAACCCAACGTTTCTGTCCATAGCTCATTCAAGGACCCCGTAGCAAGTCATGGAAAAAAGTGGATTTTCAGCACCAATTAGGGTTTTGCTCGGACACCAAATGACCTATCGAGCCGAAACTTGGGATTCAGGGTCGCCTCAGCTAGGCCTACACATAACATAAGAAATGGACCCGCAGCTTAACTACGTGTTTTATGTTTTTTTTATGGTTTGAACCAAAGGCGTTGTGAATTTTGGGCCAGCTCTGAAATATGTGATAGTTGGCTACTAAACGAGTTGGAAAAAGTGGGTTTGGTGTCAGTTTGTATCAGTTTGGTGTCAGAATGATATCTAATTGACTGATGGACGGTGACTTGCTGGTGACTCTTGTCCATTTGCAATATGTTTAAACAGTGAGGTACCATCACCAAAGTGACAGTCTGAAATCAACCCTAACGAGCGATTGAGATTAACCAGAATCACTGCCCAGCCATCCCGAGTTCATCAGGCCAGTCAATTTCGCATTCCTGCAGGATTTTTATAGCATGACAAATTTGTGATGGTACATGCCCATTGAACCATATTGCAAATGCACAGTGACTTTGCAAAAGTGAGAAAATATAAACAAATGGACATAATGAAATCAACACAACGAGCGATGGAAAGGAGCAACTATCACTGCCCGGCCATCCTGTGTTCATCAGGCCAGTCAATTTCGCATTCCTGCAGGATTTTTGAGCATGTCAAATTTCTTATGGTAAATGCCCATTGAACCATATTGCAAATGCACGTGCACTTGCAATATGATTCAACAGTGAAAAAACATCACAAAATGGACATGATGAAGTCAACACAACGAGCGATGGAAAGGAGCAACTATCACTGCCAGGCCATCCTGTGTTCATCAGGCCAGTCAATTTTGCATTTCTGCAGGATTTTTGAGCATGTCAAATTTCTTATGGTAAATGCCCATTGAACCATATTGCAAATGCACGTGCACTTGCAATATGATTCAACAGTGAAAAAACATCACAAAATGGACATGATGAAGTCAACACAACGAGCGATGGAAAGGAGCAACTATCACTGCCAGGCCATCCTGTGTTCATCAGGCCAGTCAATTTTGCATTTCTGCAGGATTTTTGAGCATGTCAAATTTCTTATGGTAAATGCCCATTGAACCATATTGCAAATGCACGTGCACTTGCAATATGATTCAACAGTGAAAAAACATCACAAAATGGACATGATGAAGTCAACACAACGAGCGATGGAAAGGAGCAACTATCACTGCCAGGCCATCCTGTGTTCATCAGGCCAGTCAATTTTGCATTTCTGCAGGACTTTTGAGCATGTCAAATTTCTTATGGCATTTGGCCCCAGAAAAAGTTACTTTTGACTTTGACTTTTGACTTCCTATGAAATCATATTGCAATTGGACAAATCATATTGCTTATGCACAAGTAAAAATCAATAAATAATTATGATAATAACATTTTACAAAAGCATATTCATACAGTTCTTACACATGATTAATTGACATAAAATCGTAACAATTTCGAAAAACGGTCCAGAAAGAACTTTTTTTACGAGGGTGATACGTTTTTTTTTAAGTTCACATTTTCAACTTTTGACTTCCTATGAAATCATATTGTAAATGGACAAAACATATGCAAGTAAAAAAATATATATATGATAATAAAATAAGACTAAAGTATGTTGATACAGTTCTTATACGCGTGTAATTGACTGAAAATTTGAAAGAATTTCGAAAAACGGTCCAGAAAGCACTTTTTAAAGGGTGTGTGAAGTTTTTTTGAAAATTTTTGACTTTTGACTTTTGACGTCCTATGAAATCATATTGCAAATGGACAAAACATATGCCTTATGCGCAAGCAATTAAATAAAAAAATATGATAATAAAATTGGACAAAAGTATATTCATACAGTTCTTACACATGTGTAATTGACCAAAAAATTGAAAGAATTTCGAAAAACGGTCCAGAAAGCACTTTTTTAAGGGGTGATACGTTTTTGACAAAAAAAAAAAAAAATTCAAAATTTTGCTTTTGTATGTTGACTTGGGTTACATTTCCAATATGAAAAACCAAGGTGGAACGCATTCGCCACCTGTTGGATTTTTAAAGTGTTACAACTGGCAATTGCCATATGGCATTTGCAATAAACTTTGCATGAATCAACGCCGAATTGGGTGGTATTGGACATCGTGTACATGGTTTGTCTGATGCCAATGACTTCCCATTCATTTTTGTCCAATTCAGGGGGTTATTCCATTTACATTTACATTTAAGTCATTTAGCAGACGCTCTTATCCAGAGCGACTTACAAATTGGTGCATTCACCTTATGACATCCAGTGGAACAGCCACTTTACAATAGTGCATCTAAATATTTTAAGGGGGGGGGGGGTGAGAAGGATTACTTTATCCTATCCTAGGTACTCCTTAAAGAGGTGGGGTTTCAGGTGTCTCCGGAAGGTGGTGATTGACTCCGCTGTCCTGGCGTCGTGAGGGAGTTTGTTCCACCATTGGGGGCCAGAGCAGCGAACAGTTTTGACTGGGCTGAGCGGGAACTGTACTTCCTCAGTGGTAGGGAGGCAGTGATCAGTGCCCTTGTTTGGGTGTAGGGCCTGATCAGAGCCTGGAGGTACTGAGGTGCCGTTCCCCTCACAGCTCCGTAGGCAAGCACCATGGTCTTGTAGCGGATGCGAGCTTCAACTGGAAGCCAGTGGAGAGAGCGGAGGAGCGGAGTGATGTGAGAGAACTTGGGAAGGTTGAACACCAGACGGGCTGCGGCGTTCTGGATGAGTTGTAGGGGTTTAATGGCACAGGCAGGGAGCCCAGCCAACAGCGAGTTGCAGTAGTCCAGACGGGAGATGACAAGTGCCTGGATTAGGACCTGCGCCGCTTCCTGTGTGAGGCAGGGTCGTACTCTGCGGATGTTGTAGAGCATGAACCTACAGGAACGGGCCACCGCCTTGATGTTAGTTGAGAACGACAGGGTGTTGTCCAGGATCACTCCAAGGTTCTTAGCGCTCTGGGAGGAGGACACAATGGAGTTGTCAACCGTGATGGCGAGATCATGGAACGGGCAGTCCTTCCCCGGGAGGAAGAGCAGCTCCGTCTTGCCGAGGTTCAGCTTGAGGTGGTGATCCGTCATCCACACTGATATGTCTGCCAGACATGCAGAGATGCGATTCGCCACCTGGTCATCAGAAGGGGGAAAGGAGAAGATTAATTGTGTGTCGTCTGCATAGCAATGATAGGAGAGACCATGTGAGGTTATGACAGAGCCAAGTGACTTGGTGTATAGCGAGAATAGGAGAGGGCCTAGAACAGAGCCCTGGGGGACACCAGTGGTGAGAGCACGTGGTGAGGAGTCAGATTCTCGCCACGCCACCTGGTAGGAGCGACCTGTCAGGTAGGACGCAATCCAAGCGTGGGCCGCGCCGGAGATGCCCAACTCGGAGAGGGTGGAGAGGAGGATCTGATGGTTCACAGTATCGAAGGCAGCCGATAGGTCTAGAAGGATGAGAGCAGAGGAGAGAGAGTTAGCTTTAGCAGTGCGGCGCGCCTCCGTGATACAGAGAAGAGCAGTCTCAGTTGAATGACTAGTCTTGAAACCTGACTGATTTGGATCAAGAAGGTCATTCTGAGAGAGATAGCGAGAGAGCTGGCCAAGGAGGGCACGTTCAAGAGTTTTGGAGAGAAAAGAAAGAAGGGATACTGGTCTGTAGTTGTTGACATCGGAGGGATCGAGTGTAGGTTTTTTCAGAAGGGGTGCAACTCTCGCTCTCTTGAAGACAGAAGGGACGTAGCCAGCGGTCAGGGATGAGTTGATGAGCGAGGTGAGGTAAGGGAGAAGGTCTCCGGAAATGGTCTGGAGAAGAGAGGAGGGGATAGGGTCAAGCGGGCAGGTTGTTGGGCGGCCGGCCGTCACAAGACGCGAGATTTCATCTGGAGAGAGAGGGGAGAAAGAGGTCAGAGCACAGGGTAGGGCAGTGTGAGCAGAACCAGCGGTGTCGTTTGACTTAGCAAACGAGGATCGGATGTCGTCGACCTTCTTTTCAAAATGGTTGACGAAGTCATCTGCAGAGAGGGAGGAGGGGGGAGGGGGAGGAGGATTCAGGAGGGAGGAGAAGGTGGCAAAGAGCTTCCTAGGGTTAGAGGCAGATGCTTGGAATTTAGAGTGGTAGAAAGTGGCTTTAGCAGCAGAGACAGAGGAGGAAAATGTAGAGAGGAGGGAGTGAAAGGATGCCAGGTCCGCAGGGAGGCGAGTTTTCCTCCATTTCCGCTCGGCTGCCCGGAGCCCTGTTCTGTGAGCTCGCAATGAGTCGTCGAGCCACGGAGCGGGAGGGGAGGACCGAGCCGGCCTGGAGGATAGGGGACATAGAGAGTCAAAGGATGCAGAAAGGGAGGAAAGGAAGGTTGAGGAGGCAGAATCAGGAGATAGGTTGGAGAAGGTTTGAGCAGAGGGAAGAGATGATAGGATGGAAGAGGAGAGAGTAGCAGGGGAGAGAGAGCGAAGGTTGGGACGGCGCGATATCATCCGAGTAGGGGCAGTGTGGGAAGTGTTGGATGAGAGCGAGAGGGAAAAGGATACAAGGTAGTGGTCGGAGACTTGGAGGGGAGTTGCAATGAGGTTAGTGGAAGAACAGCATCTAGTAAAGATGAGGTCGAGCGTATTGCCTGCCTTGTGAGTAGGGGGAAGGTGAGAGGGTGAGGTCAAAAGAGGAGAGGAGTGGAAAGAAGGAGGCAGAGAGGAATGAGTCAAAGGTAGACGTGGGGAGGTTAAAGTCGCCCAGAACTGTGAGAGGTGAGCCGTCCTCAGGAAAGGAGCTTATCAAGGCATCAAGCTCATTGATGAACTCTCCGAGGGGACCTGGAGGGCGATAAATGATAAGGATGTTAAGCTTGAAAGGGCTGGTAACTGTGACAGCATGGAATTCAAAGGAGGCGATAGACAGATGGGTAAGGGGAGAAAGAGAGAATGACCACTTGGGAGAGATGAGGATCCCGGTGCCACCACCCCGCTGACCAGAAGCTCTCGGGGTGTGCGAGAACACGTGGGCGGACGAAGAGAGAGCAGTAGGAGTAGCAGTGTTATCTGTGGTGATCCATGTTTCCGTCAGTGCCAAGAAGTCGAGGGACTGGAGGGAGGCATAGGCTGAGATGAACTCTGCCTTGTTGGCCGCAGATCGGCAGTTCCAGAGGCTACCGGAGACCTGGAACTCCACGTGGGTCGTGCGCGCTGGGACCACCAGATTAGGGTGGCCGCGGCCACGCGGTGTGGAGCGTTTGTATGGTCTGTGCAGAGAGGAGAGAACAGGGATAGACAGACACATAGTTGACAGGCTACAGAAGAGGCTACGCTAATGCAAGGAGATTGGAATGACAAGTGGACTACACGTCTCGAATGTTCAGAAAGTTAAGCTTACGTAGCAAGAATCTTATTGACTAAAACGATTAAAATGATACAGTACTGCTGAAGTAGGCTAGCTGGCAGTGGCTGCGTTGTTGACTTTGTAGGCTAGCTGGCAGTGGCTGCGTTGTTGACACTACACTAATCAAGTCGTTCCGTTGAGTGTAATAGTTTCTACAGTGCTGCTATTCGGGGCTAGCTGGCTAGCTAGCAGTGGTGATTACGTTACGTTGCGTTAAAAGAACGACAATAGCTGGCTAGCTAACCTAGAAAATCGCTCTAGACTACACAATTATCTTTGATACAAAGACGGCTATGTAGCTAGCTATGTAGCTAGCTACGATCAAACAAATCAAACCGTTGTGCTGTAATGAAATGAAATGAAAATGTGATACTACCTGTGGAGCGAAGCGGAATGCGACCGGGTTGTTGAGTGCGGAAGTTCTATTCGGTAGACGTTGGCTAGCTGTTGGCTAGCTAGCAGTGTCTCCTACGTTAAGGACGACAAATATCTGGCTAGCTAACCTCGGTAAATTAAGATAATCACTCTAAGTCTACACACTCTAAACTACACAATTATCTTGGATACGAAGACAGCAAAGACAACTATGTAGCTAGCTAACACTACACTAATCAAGTCGTTCAGTTGAGTGTAATAGTTTCTACAGTGCTGCTATTCGGTAGACGGTGGACGTTTGCTAGCTGGCTAGCTGCTGGGCAGATAGCAGTGTAGACTACGTTAGGACGACGAAATACGATAATTACGCAATTATCTTTGATACAAAGACGGCTATGTAGCTAGCTAAGAAGAAATTGCTAAGATTAGACAAATCAAACCGTTGTACTATAATGAAATGTAATGAAATGTAATGAAAAGTTATACTACCTGCGGAGCGAAGTGCGGATGCGACCGCTCGCTCCAACCCGGAAGTTGTAACTCCCTCTGACCTTAAACTGACAAAGGTAACTATTTGCAGGCACTGTCTTTCTCTACGCACCCCAATGTGTCCCTCCTTCCAAGCTGTGTGTGTGTGTGTGTGATTTAGTTTTTCTTTGAAATTTTATGGGAGACATGACTGATTTACAGTTCATGAGGGTTGCCTAATCACACGTATGAAGTTTTGAAATTTGATTATTTTATAAACTTGAAACAGCCACTATGAGACTTTGATGACTTCCTGGAAGGCACAGGCCCTGCCGCACATATCCTGATTGGGGTATGCCTTATACAAACGTTTTAAGTGTTTAGTAAGGGACTGACAATTTGCAATGTGGACTTTCTCACTAACCATATGGAAAAATGTTCCCTTAAGGTATGTAACCAACTTGCTTCAGGAAAAATACAGAGGTTGACTCTATTGGTAGATGGTGTCATCTACAGCTCATCATGAGATACTCTAGGCCTCAGGTTGACTTTAATAACAGGCAATGAACTCCTTAGATATGTCACCATCTGTTATTTACAAAAAACATTTAACTGTCCCTTGTCTTAATGCCAGATGCCGCTGTTCTATCCTGCCGTTGCAGGACCTCATAAACAGCCAGCTGTATGTTTATAGTGTCGTAGTTCACCCTAACGACTCTCACTGTCACCCAAAAGCAAATCACATTTTTGGCAATGTCCTTTTTGGTAGTTTAAACTTCTGCACTCAGGCATCGGTTATTTTCCAAAGATTGCACCTTTGCTAGCAGAATGGAAGGAAGTTGGGGTTTTATTTGATCCATCCTTGCTGTGTTCTCAGAAGTGTGTGCCCCCTTTTTATTTTATTTTTATTTCACCTTTATTTAACCAGGTAGGCTAGTTGAGAACAAGTTCTCATTTGCAGCTTTTCTTTGACCTGTTCAAGATAAAGACTGATTAGCAGTGTGAACAGACAATCACAGAGTTAACATGGAAAAATCAATTTTGCCCTTCAATAACAGCAGTATGAAAAAATGGGCACTTCTATTACAATGAAGCTGAAAGGCATGAGGAGGTAGGCGAATAATAGTCTAAATGTAATGCAATTATAGAATTTTGAGTTTTAAGTCACTGGAGTGATAAATTATCAGATGGTCATGTACAGGTAGAGATATTGGTGTGCAAAAATCACAGAAAATAAATAAATAAAAACAGTATAAAAACAGTATGGGAATGAGTTAGGTGAAAATGGGTGATCTGTTTACCTATTTTGAACTCATCAATTTGACATTGTACGATTTAGCTGCTCGGATAGCTGATGTTTGAAGTGGTGTTCTTTTTTTTAGGGCAGATAAAAGTCTCCAACTTCAGCTTTTGAATTCGTTCCCGTCACAGGCAGCACTGTTTCATTTGGACCTTTAATCCCAGAAAAATGGCCAAATAACTGAGGCTTTATTTTTTTTATTTTATTTTTATTTCACCTTTATTTAACCAGGTAGGTTTCTGTTTAGCAGATAAGGCCACATCTCATTTGTGAACTGTTTTGTACCTGGCCAAGATAAAGCATAGCAGTGTGAACAGACAACACAGAGTTACACATGGAGTAAACAATTAAAAGTCAATAACACATTTGGTTATTTTAAAAAGGGCAGTCTATATACAATGTGATGACAAAAGGCATGAGGAGGTAGGCGAATAATACAATTTTGCAGATTAACACTGGAGTGATAAATGATCAGATGGGCATGTACAGGTAACCATATGTCAAAATGAGCAGAAAAGTAAATAAATAAAACAGTATAAAAACAGATAAATGAGGTAGGTGAAAAAGTGTGGCTATTTACCTATAGATATGTACAGCTGCAGCGATCGAGAACTGCTCGGATATCTGATCTTTGATTGGTGAAAAGATAAATTCTCCAACTGTCCCTTGTCTTACCAGATGCCGCTGTTCTATCCTGCAGCAGAGTACTGGAGCGTATAACCAGCCAGCTGTATGTTTATAGTGTCGTAGTTCAGCCACGACTCTGAAGCATAAGATATTACATTTTTGAATGTCCTGTTGGTAGTTTAAACTTCAGTGAACTGAGATCAGGCGGATTTTACCAAAGCATGGACTTGCTAAAGAATGGAAGCCAGTGGGTCTTATTTGATCGCCTACGAATATCTCAGAAGGCCAGCCCTTTTTATTTTATTTTTTATTTCAGTGGTGGGTGGTTAACCAGGTGCTTTAGTGACAACAAGGATGGCATTTGCAACTGCATCCAAGTTTGCTGAGTAGCAGTGTGAACAGACATTTTGTAGATGACATCGGAGTAAACAATTAGGAAGTCAGTTTTACAGTAGAAAAAATGGGCAGTCTATATGAATGTGAAAAAGGCAGAGGAGGTTGCGAATAATACACTCTTTGGATTAACACTGGAGTGATAAATTATCAGATGGTCATGTACAGGTAGAGATATTGGTGTGCAAAAGAGCAGAAAAGTAAATAAATAAAAACAGTATAAAAACAGTATGGGAATGAGGTAGGTGAAAATGGGTGAGCTATTTACCATAGACTATGTACAGCTGCAGCGATCGGTTAGCTGCTCGGATAGCTGATGTTTGGCATGCGGGTGCAGGCAGATAAAAGCATGCATTTGGTTTTACTCCGTTTAGGCAGCAGTTGGAACAAAATGCGGAAATGAGTGCTTTAGGGATGATCAGTGAGATACACCTGCTGGAGCGCGTGCTACGGATGGGTGTTGCCATCGTGACCAGTGAACTGAGATAAGGCGGAGCTTTACCTAGCATGGACTTGTAGATGACCTGGAGCCAGTGGGTCTGGCGACGAATATGTAGTGAGGGCCAGCCGACTAGAGCATACAAGTCGCAGTGGTGGGTGGTATAAGGTGCTTTAGTGACAAAACGGATGGCACTGTGATAAACTGCATCCAGCTTGCTGAGTAGAGTGTTGGAAGCGATTTTGTAGATGACATCGCCAAAGTCGAGGATCGGTAGGATAGTCAGCTTTACTAGGGTAAGCTTGGCAGCGTGAGTGAAGGAGGCTTTGTTGCGGAAAAGAAAGCCGACTCTTGATTTGATTTTTGATTGGAGATGTTTGATGTGAGTCTGGAAGGAGAGTTTGCAGTCTAGCCAGACACCTAGGTACTTATAGATGTCCACATATTCAAGGTCGGAACCATCCAGGGTGGTGATGCTAGTCGGGCACGCGGGTGCAGGCAGCGATCGGTTGAAAAGCATGCATTTGGTTTTACTCGCGTTTAAGAGCAGTTGGAGGCCACGGAAGGAGTGCTGTATGGCATTGAAGCGTCGTTTGGAGGTTTGATAGCACAGTGTCCAATGACGGGCCGAAAGTATATAGAATGGTGTCGTCTGCGTAGAGGTGGATCAGGGAATCGCCCGCAGCAAGAGCAACATCATTGATATATACAGAGAAAAGAGTCGGCCCGAGAATTGAACCCTGTGGCACCCCCATAGAGACTGCCAGAGGACCGGACAGCATGCCCTCTGATTTGACACACTGAACTCTGCAAAGTCTGCAAAGTAATTGGTGAACCAGGCAAGGCAGTCATCCAAAAAACCGAGGCTGTTGAGTCTGCCGATAAGAATATGGTGATTGACAGAGTCGAAAGCCTTGGCGAGGTCGATGAAGACGGCTGCACAGTACTGTCTTTTATCGATGGCGGTTATGATATCGTTTAGTACCTTGAGTGTGGCTGAGGTGCACCCGTGACCGGCTCGGAAACCAGATTGCACAGCGGAGAAGGTACGGTGGGATTCGAGATGGTCAGTGACCTGTTTGTTGACTTGGCTTTCGAAGACCTTAGATAGGCAGGGCAGGATGGATATAGGTCTATAGCAGTTTGGGTCCAGGGTGTCTCCCCTTTGAAGAGGGGGATGACTGCGGCAGCTTTCAATCCTTGGGGATCTCAGACGATATGAAAGAGAGGTTGAACAGGCTGGTAATAGGGGTTGCGACAATGGCGGCAGATAGTTTCAGAAATAGCGGGTCCAGATTGTCAAGCCCAGCTGATTTGTACGGGTCCAGGTTTTGCAGCTCTTTCAGAACATCTGCTATCTGGATTTGGGTAAAGGAGAACCTGGAGAGGCTTGGGTGAGGAACTACGGGGGGCGGA
Organism: Oncorhynchus keta; assembly: GCF_023373465.1. Lineage (NCBI taxonomy): Eukaryota > Metazoa > Chordata > Actinopteri > Salmoniformes > Salmonidae > Oncorhynchus > Oncorhynchus keta. The sequence continues at coordinate 47,740,307 of NC_068440.1, read as the reverse complement.
GCTGTTGGCCGAGGTTGGAGTAGCCAGGCGGAAGGCATGGCCAGCCGTTGAGAAGTGCTTATTGAAGTTTTCGATAATCATGGATTTATCGGTGGAGACCGTGTTTCCTAGCCTCAGTGCAGTGGGCAGCTGGGAGGAGGTGCTCTTGTTCTCCATGGACTTCACAGTGTCCCAGAACTTTTTGGAGTTGGAGCTACAGGATGCAAACTTCTGCCTGAAGAAGCTGGCCTTAGCTTTCCTGACTGACTGCGTGTATTGGTTCCTGACTTCCCTGAACAGTTGCATATCACGGGGCTATTCGATGCTATTGCAGTCCGCCACAGGATGTTTTTGTGCTGGTCGAGGGCAGTCAGGTCTGGAGTGAACCAAGGGCTGTATCTGTTCTTGGTTCTGCATTTTTGAACGGAGCATGCTTATCTAAAATGGTGAGGAAGTTACTTTTAAAGAATGCCCATGCATCCTCAACTGACGGGATGAGGTCAATGTCCTTCCAGGATACCCGGGCCAGGTCGATTAGAAAGGCCTGCTCACAGAAGTGTTTTAGGGAGCGTTTGACAGTGATGAGGGGTGGTCGTTTGACTGCGGCTCCGTGGCGGATACAGGCGATGAGGCAGTGATCGCTGAGATCCTGGTTGAAGACAGCGGAGGTATATTTGGAGGGCCAGTTGGTCAGGATGACGTCTATGAGGGTGCCCTTGTTTACAGAGTTAGGGTTGTACCTGGTGGGTTCCTTGATGATTTGAGTGAGATTGAGGGCATCTAGCTTAGATTGTAGGACTGCCGGGGTGTTAAGCATATCCCAGTTTAGGTCACCTAACAGAACAAACTCTGAAGCTAGATGGGGGGCGATCAATTCACAAATGGTGTCCAGGGCACAGCTGGGAGCTGACGGGGTTCGGTAGCAGGCGGCAACAGTGAGAGACTTGTTTCTGGAGAGAGTAATTTTCAAAATTAGTAGTTCAAACTGTTTGGGTATGGACCTGGAAAGTATGACATTACTTTGCAGGCTATCTCTGCAGTAGACTGCGACTCCGCCCCCTTTGGCAGTTCTATCTTGACGGAAGATGTTATAGTTGGGTATGGAAATCTCTGAATTTTTGGTGGCCTTCCTGAGCCAGGATTCAGACACGGCAAGGACATTTGACTCCTTTTTCTCCACATTCTCTTCACGCAAATCACATTGATCTGGGCATGTTCCCGGGAAAGTGGTACATCATCCACGTCGGGCTCGTCAGACTCGTTAAAGGAAAAAAGGATTCTGCCAGTCCGTGGTGAGTAATCGCAGTCCTGATGTACAAAAGTTATTTTTGGTCATAAGAAGCGGTAGCGGCAAATTTATGTACAGAATAAGTAAAAAAAATCAAAGTTACAAAGAAACAAACAAAAAAACACAATTGGTTGTGGACACGTAAAAGGTCAGCCTTCTTCTACGGCGCCATCTTATCAACACCAACACAAACCTTTAGTCTCAATTGCTTGGCCATTGTACGCTTTGAGAGGCACAGCCTTTTGCGTGATGACTGGTTTGTGCTTTAAAAATTAACTCATGAAAATCCCTAATATTTATTAGGTTGGATTAGATTGTACCATTGACCACTAGTGGTACAATCCAGTGATTGTTTAGACCTGTGATGGTTCTTGCCCGTCCTCCATGCAATCCACAGTGCTCACAAACAAATCACCTTGTTCATTCTGCTCCATTTCAATGGTGTGAACATTATGTTTCCCATACTTACTTGTCCTTTGCAAAACACATATTTCCAAAATGACTTTTTCCCTTGCACTTGTAGCAACATTTCCTAAAGGCAGGACACTTCCTGGTCTGGTGCCTGTTACAATCTGTTACAATCATATTGCTTGTGAATGCTTTAATCAAAGTCCTATTGCTTGTGGCTCCTTTGCTCATAGCGTCCCCTCGTGTCCTTATCTACAAAATCCACTGCAGCGCTCTCCACCTCCATAGCAGTGTTGGCTGGTGTGGAGCTAAAGGTTTTAATTGTTAGTTACTGAGAGCAAGAACAACCAACACCATCGATCATAGTTCCTTTTTATTGTTATTCCGCCATTGCCACACATATACAACAGGTGTCGTGAAAGAGTGTTGTAAACCATCACTCAGAACACCATCAATACACCCTCCTCTCCTGTAAAACTACTTAATCACAGTGGCTCCCCTCCTCTCCTGTAAAACTAGTTAATCACAGTGGGTCTCCTCCTCTCCTGTAAAACAAGTTAGTCATAGTGCTCCCCTCCTCTCCTTTAAAACTGGTTAATCACAGTGGCTCCCCTCCTCTCCTGTAAAATGAGTTAGTCACAGGGGCTCCCCTCCTCTCCTGTAAAATGAGTTAGTCACAGGGGCTCCCCTCTCCTGTAAAACAAATTGCTCTGAGGTTATACAAATTATTTTAAATAAGAATTTAAGACAACAAAAGCCATAAACTGATTAAACTATATTAAAACCATCACAAGTTGTAATGGAATTGTTGTTGTTTTAAGTACAGTGTACCAATTTCTGAGGGACTAAAACTGCCATGTTTATTTTAATAAATAGAGTATACTTTAATAATAGGACTCAAGTTTCGACTGTTTAACAAGTATTGTAAATACTCATGTGTCCCTGGGTGGGATCAAACCATGTCTCAAAAAATGGCAAAAAAGGTCAAATAAGGTCACCAAAATCGTGGTACGACTGTACAAAACTGGCCTCCACGTGACAGACGGGGATCCTCAACACTACACTAAATAGGACTGAGGGTGAGAGGTCAGGGAGAAGATTGCACAAGGTGCCTCAAACCCACAATCAATTATCAAAAGTATTCACTAGGATGTCAGTTTCAAAAAAGTTACTACACTGGGGGGTGGGACGAGGGTACAACTGTTACAGGCTTTTGTTTTGAGGTTGGACTTTTAGCACGTATAGCATTTTACCAGGTAAGGCACACAGATTGATGTCACCTCATCAGTCATTATGCGTTACACCTGTGCTGGCTGCCATCTCGTTAGTGGAAAGTGTGTCACCTGTGTTGGCCCAGGTGCTATTTAGGAGTGGCTGACCCAGTGCTCCAGTAGAGCGTGAGAGATGTTGGGGAGAGCTATACTTCACATCAGCTGAGGTGCAAATTCAAGCTCAACCTATATAGGGTTGAAAGAAGTCTGACTTTTGGTTTCCCCTGTTTTGATCCATATTATTTTTACTCCCTGTCCTAAGTAGTTGTGGGTTTTTCTTTTGGTTTGCCTTACTAGTGGCTTTGCCAACTTTCAGTGAGCACCCACATAGGTGCTGTTCAGCACCCCTTTCTGTTATGTTTGGTTGTCAGTGATTTTCTTTATTAGTTTCCTTTGTTGTGAGCAACATTTTGAGTTAGTCTTGTGAGAATGTAACATAATGGGGGCTTGCCCGGGATTTTGTTTCCCATGAGTATGGTAGTCCCTCTAGTCACCTACTCTGAAGCTTTGATGTGCCCAGATAAATACACTTAGGTAGTTTTTCACTGACATGAAACTTTATTGGTGTAATCAGGCTAATAAAATAAAACCATGGACTTTAAGTAGGAAGCATTTGTGGAAAACCCTACATGGACGATACTAGATAAATGTACAAAAGTGAATCTGCTCGTCATTGTAAAGCATTATGACATCAACAATGGCATCTGGTGATCCAAAAGCAGTAGTCAGAGTGGATCAGTGCTGCTTTGGTGGAGAAAATCCTTCCGGAGAGGGAGGTTGCTGAAATGGGTCCTACGGGTGGCAGAATACATCCTGTAGATGTGTAAATAAGGAAGTTAGAACTAAGGACCAAGTTGGAACAAAACAAATTTGAGCTTGAGCACAGAGAAGGAGCCAAAAAATGAAAACGTGCAGCCAGACTATAACAAGAACAGTGTGCTCATGTCATTTGATTTAAAAGAGCACGACAAAGAGAGCTCTGGAAGCACTCCGACTCAATCAGGCCATCTTGCACCCTCAAGAGTTTGATATTGGTTGAAACAGCCAACTTGTACCACCTTTTCAATGGATGGATGTATATTTTACTCTGAGCGGATGGATGTATATTTTACTCTGAGCGGATTGCCTCTTCCCTAAAATGCCCACAAGATATTAGGTCACTGCTCCTCAAGTGTTCTGGTGGGAAAAGCTCAGTGAATGCCGCTTTCTCTTGACCAGATTTCAGATTATGACACTTAAAGCTGTACCATAACGCAACGTTAACTATTCATGTAAATCGCAAATGAAATGAAATTAATATGCTAGCTCTCAAGCTTAGCCTTTTGTTAACAACACTGTCATCTCAGATTTTCAAAAATATGCTTCTCAAGCATAGCAAATTAGCATTTGTGTAACAGTACTGATAGCTAGCGTAGCATTTAGCGTTAGCATCAGCAGGAAACAACATTTTCACAAAAACCAGCAAAAACATTCAAATAAATCATTCACCTTTGAAGAACTTCGGATGTTTTTCAATGAGTAGACTCTCAGTTAGATAGCAATGTTCAGTTTTTACTGAAAGATTTTTTGTGCAGGAGAAATCGGTCCGTTTGGTGCGTCACGTTTGGCTACCAAAAAAAAACTAAAATTCAGTTATCCAAACGCCAAACTTTTTTCCAAATAAACTCCATAATATCGACTGAAACATGGCAAACGTTGTTTAGAACCAATCCTCAAGGTGTTTTTCACATCTCTTCAATGATGTATCGTTCCTGGAAGTGTGCTTCTCTGTCTGTATCGCATGGTAAAATTATTGCCACTGAGAATTACGCACCAACGTAGACAAAGGACACCGGACGGGCCCCTGGCAAATGTCGTCTCTTATGGCCAATCTTCCAATGATATGCCTACAAATACGTCACAATGCTGCAGACATCTTGGACGAACGGCAGAGCGCATAAGCTCGTTCACAGCATATTCACAGCCATATAAGGAGACAATGGAAAACAGAGCCTCAAAAATCCTGCTCATTTCCTGTTTGAAGTTTCATCTTGGTTTCGCCTGTAAGATCAGTTCCGGGGCACTCACAGATATCTTTGCAGTTTTGAAAACGTCAGTGTTTTCTTTCCAAAGCTGCCAATTATATGCATCGTCGAGCATCTTTTTGTGACAAAATATTGCGCTTAAAACGGGCACGTTTTTTTTTATCCAATAATGAAATGGCGACCCCATAGCTTCAAGAGGTTAATTGTTCGAACAAAGGTAACTATTGCAGGCACTGTCTGTCCCTCCTTCCAAGCTGTGTATGTTTTTCTTGGAAATTTTATGGGAGAAATGACTGATTTACAGTTCATGAGGGTTGTCTAATCGCACACATGAAGTTTTGAAAAGATCTGACTTTTTTTAACCCTTCGAAACAGCCCCTATGACACTTCCGATTGGCACAGGAAGCTAAAAGTAAACACATCCTCATTGGGGTATTCTTTTACAGAATCTTGAGTTATGTTTATACGTTAACTGGCTGATTTACACTGGGTTGAATTCACTATTTCTATCAAACATCAGGTTGGGTATGGAACAACTCTTTTTTTAGGGTGATTTAAAAAAAAAAACACTTCCGGTTGCTCCAGGAAGCTTAGAATCAACACAGGTAGACCTCATAGTGGCCTGATGGATTGTCATCGAAGACAGGTTCATAAGACATTGAATTTAGGGGTGCAGGCAATGTATTCATATGGGGAGAGAAGTCATTAAACTGTTTGATGAAAACACCTTCTTAGAGCTATCCACTACTTTTTTCCATTTCCGCCTGAAGACATACCCAAATCTAACTGACTGTAGCTCAGGCACAGAACCAAGGATCTGCATATTCTTGGTACCATTTCAAAGAAAACACTGAAGTTTGTGTAAATGTGAATTGAATACAATGAAGAAAAGCATACGTTTTTCTATTTATTGTTGTATCTTTAAAACAAACATTCAGATTGGATGACGGGGACAATTTCAGTGAAAAACATGAGGACCACAGTACTTGTGCAGAGTTTCAGAATGATAACTTCCAAAATGAGTGTGCTACATTTATTATGAAGTGTCCCACGTACCCAAGTGGCCAAATTGGTGAAGGTATACATTTTGAAACATAACTACACACAAAATGCCAAAATGGTATTCGAACACAACCTACCCCCCCCCAAAAATTTACAAAATAACATGGATAACTATTTACACACTTTCAATATTTGGAAGACCCTCAGTCTATCAAATCAAATGTATTTATTTAGCCCTTCGTACATAAGCACATTTTTTTTCACCTTTTTATTTAACCAGGTAGGCAAGTTGAGAACAAGTTCTCAATTACAATTGCGACCTGGCCAAGAAAGCAAAGCAGTTCGACAGATACAATGACACAGAGTTACACATGGAGTAGAACAAACACAGTCAATAATACAGTATAAACAAGTCTATATACAATGTGAGCAAATGAGGTGAGAAGGGAGGTAAAAGGCAAAAAAGGCCATGGTGGCAAAGTTAAACACTGGAATGGTAGATTTGCAATGGAAGAATGTGCAAAGTAGAAATAAAAATAATGGGGTGCAAAGGAGCAAAATAAATTAATTAATTAAATACAGTTGGGAAAGAGGTAGTTTGGGCTAAATTATAGGTGGGCTATGTACAGGTGCAGTAATCTGTAAGATGCTCTGACAGTTGGTGCTTAAAGCTAGTGAGGGAGTAATAATATCTCAAAGTGTTGTACAGAAACCCAGCCTAAAACCCCAAACGGCATGCAATGCAGGTGTAGAAGCACGGTGGCTAGGAAAACTCTCTAGAAAAGCCAAAACCTAGGAAGAAACCAGGCTATGTATTTACATTTACATTTAAGTCATTTAGCAGACGCTCTTATCCAGAGCGACTTACAAATTGGTGCATTCACCTTACGACATCCAGTAGAGCAGTCACTTTACAATAGTGCATCTAAATCTTAAAGGGGGGGGGGGGTGAGAAGGATTACTTATCCTATCCTAGGTATTCCTTAAAGAGGTGGGGTTTCAGGTGTCTCCGGAAGGTGGTGATTGACTCCGCTGTCCTGGCGTCGTGAGGGAGTGTGTTCCACCATTGGGGGCCAGAGCAGCGAACAGTTTTGACTGGGCTGAGCGGGAACTGTACTTCCTCAGTGGTAGGGAGGCGAGCAGGCCAGAGGTGGATGAACGCAGTGCCCTTGTTTGGGTGTAGGGCCTGATCAGAGCCTGGAGGTACTGAGGTGCCGTTCCCCTCACAGCTCCGTAGGCAAGCACCATGGTCTTGTAGCGGATGCGAGCTTCAACTGGAAGCCAGTGGAGAGAGCGGAGGAGCGGGGTGACGTGAGAGAACTTGGGAAGGTTGAACACCAGACGGGCTGCGGCGTTCTGGATGAGTTGTAGGGGTTTAATGGCACAGGCAGGGAGCCCAGCCAACAGCGAGTTGCAGTAATCCAGACGGGAGATGACAAGTGCCTGGATTAGGACCTGCGCCGCTTCCTGTGTGAGGCAGGGTCGTACTCTGCGGATGTTGTAGAGCATGAACCTACAGGAACGGGCCACCGCCTTGATGTTAGTTGAGAACGACAGGGTGTTGTCCAGGATCACGCCAAGGTTCTTAGCGCTCTGGGAGGAGGACACAATGGAGTTGTCAACCGTGATGGCGAGCTCATGGAACGGGCAGTCCTTCCCCGGGAGGAAGAGCAGCTCCGTCTTGCCGAGGTGACAATAAAATGACCAAAATGATCAATGGAAATCAAATGTATCAACCCATGGAGGTCTGGATTTGGAGTCACACTCAAAATTAAAGTGGAAAACCACACATGTGCCTGTATGATCTCCCAACAACGCCTGGGCATGCTCCTGAGGGATCTCCTCCCAGACCTGGACTAAAGCATCCGCCAACTCCTGGACAGTCTGTGGTGCAACGTGGTGTTGGTGGATGGAGCGAGACATGATGTCCCAGATGTGCTCAATTGGATTCAGGTCTGGGGAACGGGCGGGCCAGTCCATAGCATCAATGCTTTCCTCTTGCAGGAACTGCTGACACACTCCAGCCACATGGGGTCTAGCATTGTCTTGCATTAGGAGAAACCCAGGGCCAACCGCAGCAGCATATGGTCTCACAAGGGGTCTGAGGATCTCATATCTGTACCTAATGGCAGTCAAGCTACCTCTGGCGAGCACATGGAGGGCTGTGCGGACCACCAAAGAAATGCAACCCCACACCATGACTGACCCACCGCCAAACCGGTCATAAAGGAGGATGTTTCAGGCAGCAGAACATTCTCCACCACGTGTGCTCAGTGTGAACCTGCTTTCATCTGTGAAGAGCACAGGGCGCCAGTGGCAAATTTGCTAATCTTGGTGTGCTCTGGCAAATGCCAAACGTCCTGCACGGTGTTGGGCTGTAAGCACAACCCCCACCTGTGGACGTCGGGCCCTCATACCACCCTCATGGAGTCTGTTTCTGACCGTTTGAGCAGACACATGCACATTTGTGGCCTGCTGGAGGTCATTTTGCAGGGCTCTGGCAGTGCCCCTCCTGCTCCTCCTTGCACAAATGCGGAGGTAGCGGTCCTGCTGCTGGGTTGTTGCCCTCCTATGGCCTCCTCCACATCTCCTGATGTACTGGCCTGTCTCCTGGTAGCGCCTCCATGCTCTGGACACTACGCTGACAGACACAGCAAACCTTCTTGCCACAGCTCGCATTGATGTGCTATCCTGGATGAGCTGCGCTACCTGAGCCACTTGTGTGGGTTGTAGACTCCGTCTCATGCTACCACTAGAGTGAATGCACCGCCAGCATTCAAGTGACCAAAACATCAGCCAGGAAGCATAGGAACTGAAGTGGTCTGTGGTCACCACCTGCAGAACCACTCCTTTATTGGGGGTGTCTTGCTAATTGCCTACAATTTCCACCTGTTGTCTATTCCATTTGCACAACAGCATGTGACATTTATTGTCAATCAGTGTTGCTTCCTAAGTGGACAGTTTGATTTCACAGAAGTGTGATTGACTTGGAGTTACATTGTGTTGTTTAAGTGTTCCCTTTATTTTTTTGAGCAGTGTATATATAGAGTACATAAGGTTGAATATATTATGACATTTCAGCTAGATCTACAGTCTTTATTATTTTATAACAGACTAGCTGTATCTACTGTCTCCATTTCACTTTGGCCATTGTTGTGGACCTGCCCTCCCCTCAACAGCCTCAAATAGGCTATTTCATGTGGGTTGGGGTGGGGCGGCAGACACCCGCATCTCACATTTCATTACATTTTTATATATTGCTTCTCAAATTAAAAATCATATTTTATATTATTAATTTCAAACAAAGGCATTAGCATGAGAAGAACTTACCGGTCCAAAGCATGTCCTCTCCATTCAAAAAATAGTCTTGGGAATCGCTAAATTAATCGTCCTACAACAATGTCTCACTTTTCCGATCAATTTCTTCTAAAATTGTGTGTACATCTGTATATCTGGGTAGATATCTAGACTTAGCTTTCCCTGACTTAGTCACCATGCTGAATGTACGTGTTTACCAAACAATGCTGTGCGTAATATGCGTAGCTCCTTCCGGTATAAAACTTCAATAGCGAATGACTCTCTTTACGCCGGAGTTTACTACATGGGTTGGTCTTCCAACACATAACCATTGCATATTGCCGTTTACCTCAGCCAATGAGCTAGCTACCCAGCTAGATTTCAAGGTGATCAGTGGTCATTGGGTTAAAATACAGTCGATCAACGAAAGAGTGGTCATATCATTGGTGCACAGTGATGTCCTCAAATCGTTTTCTTTCAGTCAATACGTCCCACAAAATGGCCCATCACGTTTGGTTGTGTTACAAACAAACCAAACATGACTGGAAAAGTCCACGTTTTGTGTGGGTATTTACCATGGAATGAGACTGAATTCACAACACAAGCGGTTCACAAAATGTTTTGTGTTAGGCTATAAAAACTGATTTTATCAAACAAAAGATCCTTCATTGTGTAACAATGAGCATTGGGATTGCAAACAGACGAATACCGTCAAAGGTAAACAATTTTAATGCAGTTTGATTTTGTTACGCCTGTGCTGGTTGAAATAGTTTTCTTTTTTTAGGGGGCTCCATCCTCAGATAATCGCATCATATTCTTTCGCAGTAAATCCTTTCTTAAATCTGACAACGCAGTTGTATTAGCAAGATTATAGGCTTTTGATACATGTGAGACACTTGTATTTTCATGAATGTTTAATATGACTATGTAGCGATCACCATATGTTATGGAATTTCAGCCCGCTACCGGGTTCCGTGTGCAGAGGTTAAGGGTTAATGCCAGGCTTGCACAGATTGGGAGGACCTCAGGAATGTTCCTGAGGTCAAATTGTGTTTCTCACCCTAAAGGTTCTCCCACTGTCACCCAAAAGCAAATGCAAATTAGGGCCAGGCTTCATTATGGGCCTACTTTTTCTCATTGTCGCTACGGTCAAGCGGGGCATCTCGTTGAACTCGGCACAGCCTAGAGATTATGGTAATGCCATTGCAGGCTCTGAGTCCTTCAACTTTTGGAACTAACCATCCCGGATCCGGGAGAATTGTCATAAACTACACTAATTAGCATAGCGCAACGGTTAATTAAATATTAATATTCATGAAATCACAAGTGAAATATAGTGAAACACAGCTTAGCCTTTTGATAATCACCCTGTCATCTTAATTTTGAAATTGTGCTTTACAGCCAAAGCAAGACAAGCGTTTTGTAAATGCTTCGATAGCCTAGCAATCAAATTAATCGTTTACCTTTGATCTTCAGATGTTTTCACTCACGAGACTCCCAGTTAGACAGCAAATTATCCTTTTGTTCCATAAAGATGATTTTTATACACAAAATACCTCCATTTGTTGGTCATGTTATGTTGAGAAATCCACTGGAAATGGCGATCACGACAACGGCGGAAAAAAAATCAAAATGATATCCATAATATCGACAAACATGGCAAACGGTTTTTATAATCATTTTACATTACATTTACATTTAAGTCATTTAGCAGACGCTCTTATCCAGAGCGACTTACAAATTGGTGCATTCACCTTATGACATCCAGTGGAACAGCCACTTTAAAATAGTGCATCTAATAATCAATCCTCCCCTCAACAATAATCAATCCTCAAGGTGTTTTTCTAATATATCAACTTGGACAATTGGCTTTTCAGTAGGAGCGAGAGGAAAAATGACTACCTCTGTCTTTTACGCAAGAATCCCTCAGCTGGCCACTCACGCAATGTAGTTGTTTACGCTCATTCTTCAACAAAGGCCTGAAACTACGTCAAAATGCTGTAGACACCTTAGGGAATACGTAGAAAAAGGAATCTGGTTGATATCCCTTTCAATGGCCAATAGGGGTGCATAGGAACACAACATTTTCAAAATGAGGCACTTCCTGATTGGATTTTTCTCAGGGTTTCGCCTGCAATATCAGTTTTGGAAACTTTAGAGTTTTCTATCCTAAGCTGTCAATTATATGCATATTCTAGCATCTGGCCCTGAGAAATAAGCGGTTTACTTTGGGAACGTTATTTTTCCAAAAATAAAGAGTGCCCCCTAGCTTCAAGAGGTTAAGGTATGGAATCGTTTAAGCCAAGTGTATTTCTCCTCCAACATTGCACTCCCCGAAGCTATAATTAGTTTTGTGACTTGAAACACAGAGCTGAAAACCCCCACTTTCCTGGGTTACTTCCAGAAAATACCTCTCACTAAACATCGTCACTGGGGCTCGTCTAGTGCCATTAAATACGGCCAACCTGCTGGTCATGAGTCGCTAACCTCTGTCTGTCATGGCAGGTTGCTCGGACCTCCAGTCTGCTGAGAACCGAAGGAATAGCTTGAGCACTTAGCTGGACAAACCACCCTAACTCTGCAGCGCCTGCTAAATTCTGCTCTGTACTTTGCCTGGGTCTGCCGGGAATCACGATCAATCTTTGGTGTTACTCTACTTTGCAATCTAATTGCCCTGGCTTTAGCCCGCAGACGTTTAGACTTAAACTCAATAAGATATTTCAGGAAACGTTGAACATCGGAGCAGTACATTTTTAATGTGGATGGGGCTATACCACGGTCTTCAACTTGGCTATATCACCCAGAAATATGACTAATTATCCAGGGAACACAGTCCATCGGCCTTGCCCTCTGACATAACACAGAGGAATCCCCTTACTCTGGAAGCACTACTGCGAGTGGTATCAATTCGATTCAATGAAGGGTGCTCATATTCAGTCAAATTGCGTTCTCCTCACCCGCAAATTAATTTCTCTGTTTGTTGAAGTCTCCCCAACGGTTCCAAACCTGGTTCACTGAGCTGCCCTGATTCGGCCTGATGTCTTGTGGTAGAATCCTGGCTAGCTTTCTCCCATTCGATAGTCCCAAACTTAAGGGCATGGGCGGACTTGAAATGTTTGTCTATCTGCACAATATTCTGCTTAGAACAGAGCCCACAATCACGTGTTTTCCTGGTATTCTAACCCTAAGAAGTTTTAATTAATGAGTAATTGCAGTCCTGATGTCCAGAAGTTATTTTCGGTCATAAGAGACCGTGGCGGCAACATTATGTGCAAATAAACTAACAAAAAACAATCTGTTGGGGGCACCATTTTACAACTGCCTTCAGTACTTGTCTTGCTAGCTGGTGTCACGCCTTAATATTTTGTGTTTTCGTTATTTATTTGGTCAGGCCAGGGGCCTGTTGCACAAAACTAGGATAAGGGATTAAGCCAGGATATCTTGGTGATCCTGGCTCAATTGATCCGTAATCCGGTTGCACTAAAGATGGATAGGGGGCAGGAGGATATGTTATGGTATAAATTACCATGGAGATTTATTCTGTGGAGCTAGCCTGCTCCAGACCAGGCTAAATTCCAGGATCTATTTAATCTCATCCCTAATGTCAGTCAGCAGTCACCACAAATGGAGAAAAAAAATGTTATTTCACTGCTCACTATACATTGTTATCACATATAACTAGACCCACTGTCATTATTTAAACGTTTGTGATCATTAATTTCAATGATTTTGGATAAAAAATGATTTTTAGATGTTGCTATCATTAGATAATTTACAGTTTCCCATAGACTATATATATAAAATGATAGAATATTAGGGCCACAGAGGGAAAAAAAAGACAAGTCATAATATTGTAACCAGTTGTTTTAAAGGAGGACAGTTGTTAAAATGACAGATGCGGGGCATTTCGTGAAATTGTACTTCAGTATGGTTTCATAAACAAAGACATGCTGATGTGCCAGAATATTAAGTATCACATTGTCATAAGTATCAACTGTAAAAACAATACGTAGCTTTTCTGCAGAAAGAACCAGCCTCATAAATGTATGACTTTATCCTTTTTCTTCAGTGTGGCCCTAGTACTCTGTCATATAAACAAATACACATTCCATATGAATATAAAAACACAATGTGTAACATTATGTTCCTTTATTGAATAAGGACAAAACAAAGCAGGTAAACCAGCTCCTTTCGAAACTGAAGTCACAGTGACTCTACAAGATGGAAAGCACAGAATCCAAGCATATTATACAAAATGATACATACACATTCAAAGGTCTGTATATAACACACCCTGCATGTCTGCACACTAAAATAAATGCAGGACAAATCCATACACATCAACTGAACAGACAAATGAATGGATGCAGTAGCCTCCCTGCAGCCTTGTATTACACACAGTATACCGCACAAACATCATAAGAGGCCAAATTCGTAAAAAAACGAACCCAAAAAACCCAAATTCCTCTGCCACCGCAGGACATATTTAACCAAAATTGAAAGCACACATACTAACTAAAATAATTCAACACATCTTGGTCCCTCAGCAGCCGACCACTGTCGTCATCAGGGAAGATTGCCGGATTGTCCCAGTCCATGGCTGGTGGCACTCTGGGGGCCCTCTCCTTCCTCAGGCAGGCCACATTGTGGAGGACAGCACAAGCCACAGTAATATCACATGCCCTAACAGGGCTGACCCTTAATTTGTGAAGGCAGTGAAAGCGTGCCTTCAGGAGGCCAAAGGTCATTTCAACTCTGGCCCTGGTCCTGGCATGGGCATGGTTGTAGGCCTGCTGTGCTTCCTGGGGGTCTGTGAAAGGTGTCAGGAGAAAAGGCTGGCAGCCATACCCCTGTCTCCCAGCAACACACCAGAGAATTCACCTGTCAACACAAAATCTCATCATTACTACCTCATAAACACAGTGATATTCTTGACACAGCCATGATGGTTATAAATAGGGGTTGTGTGGCTTACCTTGTGATAGGCACTGATAGATTTCAGAGGCCCGAAAGATTCTGGAGTCATGGACTGAGCCAGGCCATTTTGCCACAACATTGCTGATCACACAGTCAGCATTGCAGACCATCTGAAATCATAAGATGAGGAATATTACACCAATCAATGCACATCACTGGCAATGCAGAGTGTTTCGTCAATGGACAATATCAAAAGTTATGTTCACCTGAACATTAATGCTGTGAAAGGATTTCCTATTCACAAAATCGGCCTCATGGGCACCTGAGGGGCTTTTATCCTTATGTGTGTGCAGTCCACTGCACCAATGACATTGGGGAAACCTGTCACACAAAGTAATGAGTATCCTACTATGTGTTAACAGTTGTCCTGTAATTTGTAGATCCTCTTACCTGCAATCCTATAGAACTCCTCTTTGATGTCACAGAGTCTTCTGTGGCCAGGGAAGGAGATGAAGACATCTGCTAATGCTTTGATAGCCAGACACACACTCCTTATTGTGCGGCAAATTGTGGCCTTGTTCAGCTGTTCTGCATCCCCCACTGAGTACAGGAAGGCTCCACTAGCAAAAAGCGCAAGGCCACACAAACCATTTGCTCCACACTCAGTGCATGGCTCCGTGCAGTGCGGTGCTTAATCCTGGGACCCAGTAGTCTGCATAGATACCTGATGCCATCTGCAGAAAACCTGTATCTTTCATATAGATGGTCGTCAGGGAAGGCCAGTGGGTCCAACCGGTCCCTGAAGACCCTTTCTCGCCTGAAGGCTCTCCTCAGCACAAGTGCTTCTTCATCCACCACATCTCGCACGAATGGGCATGCCATTGTCAGAGCAGAAAGGAACACACAATTTTGGGCCTTCATATAGGCTAGTGGCCACACCTGGTGCTGGGGGTGGGCAAAAGAGGGCGATGCCTTATAACGATGACTTGGTTGTACTGATTGCTGGGAAAATAAAAAAACCTTAGAAAGATGCCACCGTCCTGTGTGCTCACAATAAGAGCTCATATGTCATGGCTCACTTGACTTTACGAGAATATACCTAATTTTTATTTTGAGCTGTGTCATCTTCTTGGAGCTGGGGAGGAAATACAAATAATGATTAATACATTTGTGTTACAGTTAGCATACAGTGTACATTGAAGGCATATCTCACCTCCCTCAAGTTTTTTTATTTCAAGGTCCAGTTTCCTAATTGTCCTCTTTATTTCGGACTCCAGTGCAAGATTTTCCATCTTTTTCTTCTTGTACTGAATGTCTATGTCTGCCAGTTCTATTTGGCGCCGGAGGTGGTTGCCATACAACTTTCTGATAGCTTGTGAGCTCTGTGAACACACTACAATTAGCGCAGCTGGAATTTGGCAGGATGTGGTGTCCTTTTATTAATACGCACTATGTTGCCAGGCTGGTTTTCCCACTGTATAGCATCTGGGTCCTGTAAAAGAAATTAGATATTTTGATGAGGACTCCTCACCATTGTAGAGTAAATAGTACTTTCACAGTCTTACCATGATACCTCATGCCTTCTGGAATCCAGAGAGATGGTCTCCTCCTCATCATCATCGTCTCCATCATTTGCTGCTGCACTGGGGCCTTCACCCTATCACATTTAATCGGATTCATATTGAAGCTAGTAGACAAGACATGCCAGGCCTACAGTATGCCTTTGATGGAGTACTCACTGGATCAGCATTGTCTGGTGCTTGTGCTGGTGGCTCTAACAGGAACACAGTGCTGCCAGACACTGCAAGGCAATAGGTAAACCAAAGTCGGACAGTCCAAATTGATTCAATATGAATGTGGTTGTATCCCATGTAGAGATGGAAGGACATACCTTGAATGAAGCGGGTGGCATCTTGGGAGGAACCTATGCTCGTCTCTTTCCCCCCAGGGATCCCCTCTAAGACGGGCCTGCCTTTATTTAGCTCCAAGGCCATGTCCTCTGCTGGGGTAAGGTCAGCCTTTGATGACCCACCACCCGTGCCTTGTCTGTGGGTATTCTTTTCACTGCTAAAACAGTACAGACAATGTGTGAGCAGGCACCTTCTGGGTACAATATATGCTTGTGCTTTAAATATTAGTCAGGGACCATACCATTCTGCAGAATGTTCTTGTATTTGATTTTGACCTGCTGCCATGTCCGTTTTGGCCCGTTCATGTTTAATCTACACACACACACACACACACACATTTAATGGAGTCACACTGCAAAAAATTACTTGGTATTTTTGTCTTGTTTTCAGTAAAAATATTTTAAAAAAAAAATTAAAGATGTATTTTCTTGATTTGCTAAATGACCTAGCAAAATAAGTATAGTTTAGACAAAAATATAAACTTTAAGTAAATGTGTGCTTAAAACAAGCAAATAAAAAATCTGTCAATATAATAAAAATTCTCTTGAAATAAGTTTACTTTTTCCATAAACACTTAATTTTAGAAAAGTTCTCGTTTCACTGGCAGATTTTTTTGCTTATTTTCCTAGGTAATTTTGCTCAAGAAAATATTAAAGATGTTTTTTTAGATATTTTTTTTTACTGAAAACAAGACAAAAATACTAAGTAAGAAAGACATTTTTGCAGTGCAGTGAGCAACCGACCTTGGGTCCTTTGAAAGGCGCTATATAAATTAAAGTGATTATTATTATAGCTCATCTATTTATTCAATTAAATTTTATTTATATAGCACTTCACAATTGTTTCATTCTGTCAAAGCAGCTTTACATTAATGAAAGCAGGAGAAACATACAACATAAGAAGCAGAGTACAACGGCTAAGATTAAATAATAAACGTGTAAGGCTTTAATAATAATTTATCATAGCTTTATACAGTGTGATGGACTTACTTTACACAATTTCACTCATATCTGCAGTGCATTTCAATTAAAAATTTAACCGTTTCATAATTACAGTACAACTGCGTTT
This sequence comes from Oncorhynchus keta, assembly GCF_023373465.1. Lineage (NCBI taxonomy): Eukaryota > Metazoa > Chordata > Actinopteri > Salmoniformes > Salmonidae > Oncorhynchus > Oncorhynchus keta. The sequence goes on along the minus strand of NC_068440.1, from coordinate 47,723,143 downwards.
TTGGAGATGTGAATTAAATATTTGAATTGTAATTGTGATGTTTGAGCGGTGAGTGTGTAATTGTGCACTACTTACGCATTCAGGCGGTCTGCAATACTTTGCCACGCTTTTTCTCTTTGCTTTATCACTGTGGCGGTGTTGCCTTCTTAATTATATCTTTTACCTCCTCGTATGCCTCCATGAGGATTTGTGCTTCCGACGGGGAAAAGTACGCGGCTCTAGTTGCCATGGTAAATCAGTTAATCTGATCTGTGGCGGGGTCTATTTGAGTGAGCCGTGAGCGAGCACCTATCCAGGATTGGTTTCACCTGGCTTAATGAATCCGTGTCTGCTCATCCTGGCTTGGTCTTTGTGCAACCAATTAAGCCTGGACGCACATGTTTTGGCTTTATTGAGCTCAGCTGAGTCATTTATCCCGGATGTCTTAATTCTACTTTTGTGCAACAGGCCCCAGGGTGTGACATGGGTTTATTTTGTTATGGTGTGTTATGGTGTGTTTTTGTATTGGGGTTTAATAGGTATTGGGATTGCGGCTGAGTAGGGGTGTCTAGATTAGGCTTGGCTGCCTGAGGCGGTTCTCAATCAGAGTCAGGTGATTCTCGTTGTCTCTGATTGTGAACCATATTTAGGTAGCCTGGGTTTCACTGTGTATTTTGTGGGTGATTGTTCCTGTCTCTGTTTGTTGTCACCAGATAGGCTGTGTAGGTTTTCACATTTCCGTTTGTTGTTTTTGTATTGTTCGTGTTTTTTTCTTTATTAAAGATGTATCGAACTAACCACGCTGCATTTTGGTCCGACTCTCCTTCAACGGAAGAAAGCCGTTACAGCTGGCTTGTGATGTGGGGGAGTTTTGCATCTGATGAAAGAACAAGATACATTTATTTTAGAAAACTGTTGTACTTACTTGGTATGAAACCTTTGTAGACTATTGGCATGCTTTTCCAGTAGTGGAAATGAAGAATCTTCAAAGTTTTTAAGAAAAGCTGGTTGAACGTGTCTGTAGTACACATCTAACCACTGAAAATGTAGAAAAATTTACTAGGTGTATTAAATCGTATTCAGAACCAGATTGTATTAAATATACTTACTGCATCTTCCTCCTCGTCTAATGAAACACTTGCAAATGTCCCTGTCTAGTTGCTTAACACCGATGACAGTCCATTTCTCATCAATTGGCAACTTGCATACCTCCCTTGAGCGCCATTTGTTCAGCTCCAATTGGAACTGACATATCAATAAATATGACAGTTAACTTAAAGTTATATTTTTTACAGCTCCAGCCCTTTGGAGATGTTTCAGAATGAGCAGAGACTCCAGACTCTACCTCTCGGACTTAGTGTCATAGGTTCCAGGCGTGGAACAGATCAGTGGACATGTCTGTAAAACCTCTTTGAGATATACGTGCTGCTAGGAACCAGCCTCGACAACATCCTGTGAAATTGCAGAGCGTGAAATTCAACAGCCATACATCATTTAAAAGCTTTATCAGATTTCAAAAAGGCTTTACCGCGAAAGCACACCATGCGATTATCTGAGGACAGCGCCCCGCGTACAAAAGCATTAAACATTTTCCAAACCAGCAGAGCCGTCAAGTCAGAAATTGAGAAAATAAATCACTTCCTCAATTTGCAATCCCAAGGGTCCCAGCTATATAACAAATGGTCTGTTTTTTTTCAATAAAGTACTTTAGTTGGCACGCTTGATTCAGTAATCCACCTGTTCCACTTGTTCAAAATGCATACAAAGGAATCCCAAAAGTTACCAAAAACAATGTTTCTAATCAATCCTGAGAGACCCTAAATTTAAGACGGAAAATAGTGTTCAATACCGGAGATGAATAACGAAGTGCGCGCCCTCATCCACACGCGCCAAAACACTACAGTCAAAATGAGAGCCATCTTGAAAAACTACAAAATTCTAGCTCATTTTTCAAAAACAAGCCTGAAACCCTTTCTAAAGACTTGACATCTAGTGGAAACCATAGAAACTGCAATCTGGGAGGATTTACTTTGATTTTCCCATAGACAGGCATTACAATTGGTGGTCACCTCAAAAGAAATTCTGGAATTCTGGATCCTCTGGTATTCGCCTGCCGTATCAGTTATGTTATACTCCGACATTATTTTAACCGTTTTAGAAACTTCAGAGTTTTCTATCCAATACTACCAATTACACGCATATCCTAGCTTCTGGGCCTGTCAGTCATCCAAACTTCTGAATACTGCTCCCTATCCCTAACAACTTCAAATGTTAGTAGGGGACTCAGATTTGGTATCACTTCAAGAACACTGGCTTTTAGGAGTACCACCCATCACTTTTTGTCCACCTAATGGTTGAACCTTGCCAATACCAAACTGAGCCTGCTCAGCTCCACACCTGGACCATTGCTCTTCTGTGTCTGGAGGAGAAGCAGAAGAGATGGAGTTGCATGGCAGCACTCCCTTCTGAATCACTTTACTGTTTCTGGGAAAATGTTCCTGATCTACTGCTTGGTAGAGGGGTTCACAACAGGATGCTGTTATTTGTGACTCAACAGTGTCTGACCCAGAAGACAAACAAATAGGGCTTGGGGGCTCAGTCTTATTCCCAGTGGTTTGTTTCCCTCTTGGAGAGGAGACGCCTGACCAGTTACTTCATTTTATATCTGTGGGCTGAGGCAGACGGCTCTACCAGCACTGTGACCTGAACTACACAGGAGGGTCTAAGAATAATGGAATCGGACTGTGCCCTAACCATAATGGAATCGGACTGTGCCTGAAGACTAGAGGATGTCGTCGTTTAATTTAACCTGAATTTGTAGTTGGTCTAACGCTTCCGGTTGACCATATAGAGCAGATGAACTACAGCAACGACTCCAACATATGTTCTGCATCGGTAGAGCAAATTGGCAGTTATGTGCACTTCCACACACATTGGTAGGGAGAGTTTAACCATAGCAGGCCTTGAGTCTGGTGTGGGGTGCTCCAGGGCCCAGAGGCTGGCCTGAAAGGTATTGAACACACAGGTTGGGTCCCTAACGGCCTCAATGAGATTGTTCTAAACTTTTATTCTATGATGATTTGATGACCTAATGCCTTTCGTTTCTTGTGATATAGGTTTGGTTTTGTCTGGTCTGTCCTTGTGATACGGGGGACGCATAGGCCACTTAGATTTTTTGTTTCTTTAGACAATTCTTTGGGTTAAATATAGCACTTATGTATATTAGGCATGGTTTTCCCTAGTGTGTCCTTGAGATAATTATCTGCCCTCTTATTTATGCACATGTAATAAAGCACTTATCAGTTTATAAAGTAGATGTGTTGGTGTTACTTTGCCACAAGACGAACTCAAAATGTTGCTCAGAATTAAATCACTGCCAACCAAACAAAAGGGGTTCTGAAAGACACCCATGTGGGTGCCCAGTAGGCTTGCCTAGGAAAAGACAAACCTAATAACACCAACAACAACTAAGGATAGGGAGCAAAACAAACAGGGAAAAACTCAACTCAGACCTCTTTCAAACTTAACTTGAGCTTGTAATCGCACCTCGGCTGATGTGAAGTGTAGCTCTCGCCAACATCTCTCAGGCTGCACTGGGCCAGCCACTCCTAAATAGCACCTGGGCCAACAGGTGAAACACTTTCCACTAACGAGATGGCAACCATCACAGGAGTAACACATAATGACTGACGAGGTGACACCAATCTGTGCACGTACATGCTAAAAGTCCAACCTCAAAACATAAAGGGAAAAACAAAAGCCTGTAACACCTCACCTTGTTTTTCCTATATTTGTGGCTGAACACAACTTATGAACTGCCCACCCTCGAGACAAATCCGCGACCAACTTGTCCTTACCATGGACATGTCTGATTTCAAGGGGAAATTCCTGTAATATTTGTATTTATTATGGATCCCCAGTACTCTTCCTGGGGTCCGGCAAAATGAAGGCAGAGGAAAGTTACTTCCTTACTGCAGAGCTTCTTTGTCTTTTCAGGATTCATTCTGTTTGATTGGGGAAGAGTCCCCAACGTAATGATGTAGTACATTTCATTTGAGTGGGAGAGAATAAACCATGGTATTCTAAAAGCAGAGCAACAATGTAAACTTTTTAATCTGGAGACAAATATGCCAAAATACATCAAGGTTTTTCTAGAATCTGATTTACTCAACCGTCCAACCGGCACAGGGTGTATTGGGCTTTTCTCGTACTCTCGAGGAAGACTATACAGTGCATTCAGAAAGTATTCTGACCCCTTGACTTTTTCCACATTTTATGTTACAGCCTTATTCTAAAATGGATTAAATCGTTATTCCCCATGATTACAAAGCAAAAACTGTCTTAGCAATGTTACATAAGAATTCAGACACTTTACTCAGTACTTTGAAGCACCTTTGTCAGTGATTACAACCTCAAGTCTTCTTGGGTATGACACTACAAGCTTGGCACACCTGTATTTGGGGAGTTTCTCCAATTCTTCTCTGCAGATCATCTTAAACTCTGTCAGGTTCGCTGCTCAGCTATTTTCAGGTCTCTCAGATCGGTTTCAAGTCTGCACTCTGGCTGGGACACTCACGGACATTAAGAGACTTGTCCCGAAGCCACTACTGCGTTGTCTTGGCTGTGTGCTTAGGATCATTGTGGAGTCACTAAACTGGTAGCTGGATGACAAATCAGAAAAATTATTAAACAGATTCCAAATCTCTACCATAAACTTTATACAAGTAACTCCATAAGGGATCAATTGGGGTAAGGTAAGGATTTTACGAAAGGCAAAACTAAATAAATAAACTAAGGTATAAACCAACTGAATTGCTCCACTCACTTAGACCGGATAGATCCAAGAGCAGGTCTCTGCTCTCATCTCGTGGCCATTTATTGTTACTGCTTGGAACCTTAATGTTGAAGTTTTTATTACATTTTTTTGTCCTTTAACTCGGCAAGTCAGTTAAGAAAAATTATTATTTACATCGATGGCCTACCCCGGCCAAACCCTAACCCGTGCGAAGCTGGGCCAATTGTGCGCAATTGTGGGCCCAAACAATTGTCAGACTTGGATCTATAAAACAGTATGTTCTCCAAATGGCTTCTAATTAATATTTATTCTAGAAACATAAAAGGAAAAAAAGGAAAAGCGCTCCTGACGTTTCACCATCATAGGCTTCTTCAGAGGATAGTTGGACATGCAGGAACATAAGAGGGTGTGGAGGGGTTGGCCCAAAATTCAAGGGATTGTTAACAATTGGCCATGGGATCTATCCCTCAAGTCCACTAAAGGGTCCCCAGGAATACACCGGCTCCCTCTATTGGCTAATAGGACTCAAACAAAATAAATTATGAATTCCTAACAGGTTCCAGTGCTAGAGTAAAATGTCATTTTCATATAAAGGAAGGAGGATATTGTTAAGGGAACATCTGTAGATGTAGATAACGGTCCCCTCAAAATGCAAAAAAAAATAACACAGGATGAAAACAAGAGAATTATAATAAAAACGAAGGGTGGTGAAGGTGGTAATTTTAATATAAGAAAATAGGGGAGAATATTAAAAATAATTTCTATACAGATATTTGTTGTAGGTTTAAGTAAGGACATCTGGATCTCACTAGAGGTTAAGGTTAGGCATGGAAACCAAAGAGGTTAAGGTTAGGACTCAGGCCTCAGGAAGGGCTGGGGTTAGGTTTTAAGTCAGCTAGTTTGCTTTCCGGTGTGCAGGACTATCTCCTATGTATCCCTTTTTAATAACACGCCGTCATGTTGGCTATAATACTGAAAGGACAGATCCTCCTAGGATCATGAAGTAGGTTCTAAAATGACTGTTTATCTGGGTGGCAGTACAGGATCCGATATGGTGAGAAATGCATTCAACCATAGTGTTTGTTGTTAATATAAATGCAACATTGTACATTCAATTGGTTTTGTTTTATTCTGTTAAAAGAAAGGAAAAGTCAAACTTAACCAAATAAAACTTAAATATAGAGAATATAATGAAACCATGTTCTATTCCATTCATTGTCCTATCTGTTAAAACCCATTTTCTAGAACTTCTCATTCAGGCCATTTTGGTGTTATTGTTTGTAGGTGCTGGATCCACCCCCATTCTACCATCTTTTGCTGCCCACAGGTCCAGCCTATATGTGACTGTAACCCTGATATGGTGAAGTGAGTGATGGGGTACTCCTGGAAGTTGGTTATGAGTACCGTTTGTAGGTGGGCCCTTTGATGTTATACAGGTGCTGTTTGAGTCTGGTTTCTATGGTTGGTTTGGTTTCTCTAATGTATTGTTTATTGCAAAGTGTGCATGTAATGATATAAATGGCATTACGTGTGTTCATTGGTCTTTTTTTGAATGATTGTTTTCTTAATGCTGAAATGATTCTATGGTTTGAGTGGTATGTAAGTGTGAGCTGTAGAGATGTGTTTGATTGATGTAAGGGTCTGATTCTATTTGAAAATGTAGTTACTAGGGCAATGATGATTTTCTGCTGATTTGAATGTTGAAGACAAAGGAACAAAGACAGAGTTGCGGTTTGCTAATTGGTGCAGATCCCACAGGGGAGTCATGGTTAGGGTGGAGAATAGAGATGGTGGTTAGGGTAATGGTTAGGAGTGGGGTTTGGGAAGAGGTTAGGGGTAGGATTACAACCCTGGGTAATGGTGAAGGTTAGAGTCCTGGGAAGGAGTGGGGGTAGGAATGGGATTAGGATTAGGACAGACAATAGGAGAGGTTTGAGTAGAATTGTAGTGGGGTGGAGAGATGGATTATTTTGTGGTCTGAGTGTTGGATGAATGGGAGGGAGGGCGGCCAATGTGTTATTTTTAATGGTTCTTAAACATAGTTTAGAATATCCTCTTCTAAGTGCATTGAATAGTGAATTTATTGCATAATTCAGGTCTTGTTTGCAAGATGATATCCTGTAGAACCGTATAATTTGATTTTATTATTCCCTTAAATGTATGTTTGGGGTGGTAACTGTGTTTATGAAGTAAAGCATGTGTGTCTGTTGGTTTGAAGTAGACTCTAGTGTGTAGTGTTTTCTGTGATTGATTTGTTATTACTGAAAAAAACTTGTCTAAGAAGGTGACTTCTTGCGGATGAATTGTGTATTTAACCTTGATGGATGGATGATGACTGTTGAGAATGTTGTAGCTGTTCCCTCCACCTGCAGGTAATATTGGTCATTGAATAAGAAGTCATTACTAGTCAGGCTGATTTCTAATAGTTGTAATATTTCTTTGTCCGGTCTAGTGTTGTCTGGGTATCTCTTGAAGATATTTCTAATTGCTTGTATTCCTGTTGCTGTATTTATGTTGGTGTATAGGCTATCAATATCTATTGTGAATATGTGTGTATGGGAGGGAACAACTATGGGTCCAATCCTCTCCATGAAGTGGTAGGTGTCCCTGAGGAAGCTGGGGTGCCTAGTGGAGAGAGGGTTGATATGATGATCTATATATTGCGAAATGTTATAGGATTCACTATTGCAGTCTGAGACAATCGGTCTGCCAGGAGGAACTTCAAAGGGAATTGTCCATGTCTCCGGTTCCTTGTGTACTTTTAACAGTAAATAGAATAGTCTAGGTCGTGGGGTGTCTGTACCGTAGAGAAAGTCCCGTTGTTTTGCTGTGATGTAGTGTTGGTCGTAGAGTCTTTTTATTATTGTCCTTAGCTGTGTCTGTGTCTGTGGTTGTATACTGTTTTCTATATGTTTATAATGTTTGGTGTTTGATAACTGTCTGTTGGCTTCATACATGTATTGATGTTTATCCAATATTACTATTTTTGAACCTTTGTCTGCTGGTTTAATGATGATGTGTGGGTTGTTTTTAAGTTGTTGTATTGCCTGTCTTTCTACGTGTGTGAGGTTATCCTCCCTATCTGTGTGAGTCTGATGACTGTGAAGTGTGTTTTTGTCCATTCTAATTAGTCTCCTGATTCTGCCATCTATCTGGGAGGTTTTAGGTTCCCAGGTAGATGGTAAAGTAAATGGTAGGTGATTGTCCTCTGTGTTGTAGTCAAAATAGTCCAACAGTTTAAGTCGTCTATGGTATTTGTGGGTGTCCCTTTGAAGTTCCTCCAAAACAAATTTGGTTGGGTGAGGGATGAATGTCAACCCTCTCTCCAGGAGCTGTGCCTGTGCTGCTGTGGGGATGAATGTCAACCCTCTCTCCAGGAGCTGTGCCTGTGCTGCTGTGGGGATGAATGTCAACCCTCTCTCCAGGAGCTGTGTCTGTGCTGCTGTGGGGATGAATGTCAACCCTCTCTCCAGGAGCTGTGTCTGTGCTGCTGTGGGGATGAATGTCAACCCTCTCTCCAGGAGCTGTGTCTGTGCTGCTGTGGGGATGAATGTCAACCCTCTCTCCAGGAGCTGTGTCTGTGCTGCTGTGGGGATGAATGTCAACCCTCTCTCCAGGAGCTGTGTCTGTGCTGCTGTGGGGATGAATGTCAACCCTCTCTCCAGGAGCTGTGTCTGTGCTGCTGTGGGGATGAATGTCAACCCTCTCTCCAGGAGCTGTGTCTGTGCTGCTGTGGGGATGAATGTCAACCCTCTCTCCAGGAGCTGTGTCTGTGCTGCTGTGGGGATGAATGTCAACCCTCTCTCCAGGAGCTGTGCCTGTGTTGCTGTGGGGATGATGGATTTGGAAATATTAGATGATAACATTAATGTTGAATGGTCCCACGCTCCCCCTGGTGAACGATCTGCACCGGTTTCTGAGGAAGGAAAGATGTTGAAAGACTATTTCTATCTAGACTGTGGCTTGTGGTTAATGTAAATTTAACTGTCTACACCAGTGTTGAAAGATGAGGTCTGCTGTGGTGGATGTCCAGTATATGAGGTCTGTTGTTGTGTGAAATGTGTCTTGTGGGATCTCTAATAGGGTTGGGAAGTTAGTGGTGATGTAAGCGTTGATGAGCTTAAGGTTTCTCTTCTGCTGTGGAGTAAGAAGAGGTGAATGGCTGATGACAGGAATGTATATTGTTGCGTTTGGAAATGTTTTTTTTGCCTCCTTGTGCATACCTGACAACTGTTTTAGTGATGTTTGGAATGGGTCATGGTCTTTATTGTTCAGGCCCACCGAGATAACAACCGTCGCTGTGTCTGTGTATGGGGGTTTTCTCCAGTACTTTTATGAAGTGATAGAATGTTGCCCCTGGGTAACTGTCTACCTGGATGTTGGTTATTGAATGGTGGGACCCGAGTTTGAGATTTATGATGAGTGTTGTGCCTCAATGTTCCAATCTGCTACCTTGTGGGTTGTTAGGGTTGGGGGGTTTTTAGGGTTAGGGTTTAGGGGGTTGTTGGTTAGGGTTAGGGTTGGGGTTAGGGTTGGGGTTAGGGTTTGGGGTTAGGGTTAGGGTTGGGGTTAGGGTTGGGGTTTAGGGTTAGGGTTAGGGTTAGGGTTTAGGGTTTAGGGTAAAGGGTTTGGGTTAAAATAAACTGGTTTTTCAGGTGCACAGGCCTTATGTTCCCCTCCAATGTCCTAATAAAATGCTATTAAAAATGTGGTACCCTCCAAGAGTCGCTAGATGGCAGCATAAGATCATAAATAAAACACAGATGGTAAAAAGTCTTGAAAGCAGTAGGCCAGGCCTCTAGAGGGCAGAATTTTCAGGTAGGTCATGAATAAACAAATGTATGCTCTAAAGTCAATCACTCTTGGTTGTAGTGCTATATATCAACAGGGAAACCTACACACGATCCATAAAACCACCTTTTCTTTATTAAAAATAATGTTGTATTCCAACTAAAAAAAGTTCAATCCCTCCAACCCCTCCCCACCGCCCTATCCATGTTTCTTATTTAAACCCTCTGGTGTAATGGTTTTTAAAACTCTGATCTAATTGCGTTCTGCTGTCTCCTGGTCCACCCAGGACCCGACTGCAGACCCGATGTACTGAGGTTGGTGATGGGGTGGTCTTGAAAGTGATTAACCTGTACGGTCTGTAATTATGCTTGTTTGATGTTGTACAGATGTTTCAACCGGGTTTCTATTGTATGTTTTGTTTGACCTATATAGTGTTTATTTCATATTGTACAGGTGATAATATAGATAACATTGAAGGTGCTGAGGGAAAGGTTCTCTGTGATTGGGGCAGAGGTGTCACTGTGGGGATTGGAAATTATTTTTCTCTGTCTAGTGGGTGGTATAGGGTTTGGTGGTTGTGGTGGTACGTTACTGAACTTTGCCTGAGTGAGTAAGTCTTTGAGATTTTTATTCTTCCTGAATGCTGAAATGATTCTGTAAGGTTGAAGGGGTGGGTTAACCTGTTGTACTATGGAGAAATTGTTTTATTGCTTGATGTAGGGGTCTGACTCTATGAAAATCTTGAACCCGGGTTAGGGTAAGGCTTAAGGTCAGGATTGGGGGTGGGATGCGAACCCGGGTAAGGGTTAGGGTCGGGGGTAGGATGCAAACCCTGGTAAGGGTTAATGTTTAGAAAATTAACCATTGATATAGGTGGACTGTTTCCTGTCAGTTAGATATGACTGTACCCAATTCAATCCTACCTTCTTAAAGGGAGAATTAATTTAGTCAATTATTTAATGATCCACTAAATCAAATGCTGCACTGAAATCTAAAAATAGTACACCCACAAACCTGCCATTATCCATAGCATTGAGCCACTGGTCATTCATGTCAACCAATGCAATGGTTTTTGAGATAAGCATGCTGATTGGCTGTAACCAGATTGTTCGTTTCCATGTACTCCCATATTTGTCTACTCACAATACCCTCCAATATCTTACTGAGTGAAGGGAGTAGACTAATTGGTCGACTATTGGCAGGAGTAATGGGTTCTTTGCAGTCTTTCGGAATAGGACACAGTTTCGCATGCTTCCATACATTTGAAAACATCCCCTTTTCCAGTGACCAATTAAATATGTATTTCAGTGGAGCTGCAATCTGGGGAGCAGCATAGCAAAGTAAAACATTGTCCATAAGATCATAACCTGTAGATTTACAATCGGGTAATAACTTCAATATGTTTCACACCTCCTCCACTGACACTGTAGACTAAAAGTGCAGGTCTTGTTGCTCAATATGATCATCAATCCATTGGACAATAGCTTGTTTGGAAGAATGTATGTTTACATTTTTGCTCAGTAAATAAATGTTTATTTTGTAAAAAAATCAAATCATTGACAGTATCAGCTGGTTTTGTTATTGTTCTCCCACCAACCTCCACACTAGATGGGCTTGATAAGATAGATGTACCAAGTAGGCCCTTAACCAACTGTATTCCATACCTTTTTTAGAATCAAAAGCATTTTTGTAAAATAACGTTATTTTTTTTACATTTAATTTAACTGCATAATTACATAATGTTTCATATTTCTAGTTCTGATTTGGCTGCTAAAAGTTTTTGCCATATTTCTTTGAGAAAAAGCCTCAGCAAGTTCATCATCAATCCATGGAGATGGAGGAGCCCCAACAGTGCTCTTTCTTATAGGGGCATGATGGTCCATTACCTCAGTGAGCAAATCAATAAAACATTCTGTAGCGTGATTTAAATCATCCTCTAGATAAATCAGCTCCCAGGGTACAGCAGCCAAATATCTCATGATTAAATGTTATACAAATTCTCTTGGCCACAATCCTAGGGAGTTTCTTTGTAACCTTGGTGTTCATGGTTATGGTCACAATATTATGGTCTGTTCAGCCCACTGGCATTGATCTGGCTTTTAAGCATTGCAATGGTATATTACAGAAGATCAGATCAATGCATGTGTCTGAACGATGACCCTTCTTAGTTGATGATCAAGTAGTATCATTAGCCATTTGTTTCAAACCACAGCTCTTGGCATATCTCAGTTAACTTAGTTCTATATGATTCCTTCCAATTTATATTGAAATCACCCAAGATAAATACATCTCTGTGGCCTGGTCAAACCCAGTGCATAAGTCACCCATATAGGACACCTTAGAGCTATGAGGTCTATACACACATCCTACCAATATGGGTGCTGGTGAGGCAGATTGAGCCTATAGTGCCTCTATTTGACCTACATTAAGAAAATCCCCCCTCTTAAAGGGTATATGATTCTGAATGTACAGTGCTACACCTCCACCATTCCTATTCCTGTCTCTTCTCAGTAGACTATATCTATTATTCCTCCCTTCTCAGTAGACTATATCTATTATTCCTGTCCCTTCTCAGTAAGACTATATCCATGAATGTTCATTTGCCCATCATTTACAGGTGCATCTAAATGTGTTTCTGTCAGAGCCAAAATATGAATATGATTTATGTTGACCAAGTTAAAAACCTCATGTATTTTGTTAGTAAGGCTACATACACTAACCTGCGCTATATGCAGCCCTTTCCTTGTCAAGTGGAGATCAATAGAGCATGTATTTGTTGAAGTTGTCATGATACACTACAACAAACTCAGACTTGAACATTAAATTTAAAATAGCCAGTGAGTTACTCTAGAGTCCCAATACAATTGCCCGTTGATGTAAAGTTTATCCATCACCATAGAGACTCGTTGATTCAGGCAACGCCTTTCCTTCATGATGGGATACATTTCCTTTTCTCCTTTCATTGATCTCGGTGGGGAAGTGATCATTCATTCCAAAATCAGTGTTTCTGAGTTCTCTGCCCCTGCTCTTCGTCATTTCATTTTGCTTAAATTTGTCAACGTGCAAGAGGCCTAAAAGAATGACCTTTGGCCTTCTATGGACACTGGGCACACCATGAATGCATTGATGTAGAGTCTACAGTACAGCACCATCCCTTTACCTCCATCATGAATAATATATCCAAGATAGAGTCACAGTACAGCACCATGTTCCCTTTAAGCCTTTTCATGGGTGGCACCATTTTTTAACAAGTCAAGTACATTTCCACCATACCTCCACCATGAATAGAGTCTACAGTACATTTCAGCACCATGTTCCCTTTACCTCCACCATGAATAGAGTCTACAGTACATTTCAGCACCATGTTCCCTTTCCTTAGATCATCAATCTGACATTGTCTGAATTCTAGACGGGCACATAATGCATTGATGTCCTCTTGTAATATATCCAAGATGTCAAGTTTAGCAAGCCTTTCATGGGTGGATTTTAACAAGTCAACATCCATATCAGTAAACCTCTCCCCACTCGCCACGTGCGGACTCATACTCGGGGTTGGTTTCGTTCAATCATTGATACCGCTTGGTCAACTTGGCTTTGGTTTGTTTTGTTGATTGGGTTTGTTGTCCTTTTGGGGTGGGAGGGGGGTTGTTGTCCTTAACAATGCTTGAATCCTCCCAAACCAGCGACATGTTTCTCTTTGAGTTCATAAGTATCTCTCGTCAATAAATCGTTCGAGCTCTTCAATGGATTCTGAATCATGGTGATCAATGTAAGTTTGTGTACTGTTTCTCTACTTAGCCTACCGCTATATTAAGTGCCAGAGTTGAAGGTGTTTTATGGTTGTGTGAGTGATTGGATGATGTTGTTGTAGTGTGTTTGGATGAACAGCAACAAGCGGATATTACATTGGTTGGTGTTTGCTGCTATCAGGGCTGTGGTGTGGTCTGTAGGTGAGGAGTGCTTGATGAAGGCGGTGAAACGTTTCCCCCGTCTCATGCCAACAGGGAACATTTGGGTTGAGATGGCAGTCTCAATTTATTGCTCTGGTGTATTGCTTGAATTAACTTAAAGTACACCTGGACTATCTATATAGTCACATAATCAGGGGGTTGGTTGAGTTGGGGCAGTCGGTGGGTAGGCCCTGGTGGGATTGTGTTGATACGGGATTGTTCGGCTCTATAGGGGAAGCGTTGTGTTGTTCCATGGAGGAAGGGCTGTGGTGTTCTGTTCGTGTGAAGGTGTCGCTCTTTTCAACAGGGATTGCATTATGAATGAATTACACTGGGTGTGGTCCTAAAACTATAGCAAACAGTGTTATCAATAGGCCAAATGACAAGACAGTTTGTCCTCCCGGGCGTGTGAACTATATTTAACAGGATGTGGATCTTCCCAAACAGCACAAGGCTTCTTATGCCTTAATGTTTGTGGGCTTGAAAAAAGTGGATAATTGAGGTGGCTGATAGTTGAGGGTTATTTTGATGTTCGGGTTACTCCTAGGGTTGAAATGGTGGATGAAGTCCTGATAAAACAGATTCTCCTTGCAGTTAAAATGTCCTGGATGAGCCCTTCACACCCACCTTGATGTTTGTAGGCTGAAGTTCAGGGTTCTTTGTTTTGTTTGCTCATAGGGTTGAAGTGGTGTTGCCTGGTGGATTCTTCTGGCAATTTAAAAAATGTCCTGGATGTTATATCACCAAACTCCTAAAACATTCACTTCCTGTTTTTAAAACATAACCTTTAATAAATGACTTATAATCAAGTTCAATGCAAGAAAACCAAAGTGAGGCCCGCTGTGTTGTCCTGTTTTAAAAGTCCTCCTGGCGTTTCACAGTAATGCTGCTTCTTCATAGGACATTTGACTCATTGAGAACCCCTAGTGCTTTTAAAAGAGAGCAGTTGGAACAGGGGAGGAGAAACCATCCCATTGCTCCTCCGGTGGGTGCGGGCCTAGCTGTTGCCCTTGTTGTTAGTTGGCTGGTGGTTATCCCTTAGCCTACAGGCCTTTGAGAAGATAAGCCTATCCAAACTATTGGTTCATTTGAATGTTTATGCAAATGTAGAAGGTCACTGATTTGCTGTAGAAGTTAATCAGACTAATGTCTTGTCCTAAGAGTGTATCGATTGGTCCCAGGTCTAGCCCTTTTTTGCCCCAACTGTCCCTACCTCATCTATATACTGCCTATTTTCTGTTCTCTTTCCCTTTACTATCCCTTTTCTCACCCTCTCCTGTCCCTATCCTATGTATATTTTCTGTGTTATGTTGTTCCTTTCTCTGTCACCGTTCATTTTATTGTTTGGTTGTTTTGTATGGCTCTTGGTGATGTGGGGTCACTGTGGCATAATGAGACAAAAGGGGGGATCAACAGTTATTGCCAAGGTTACTGGTCTAGTAAATCTCCCAGTGGGCATAAAGGTGGGGGACCAGCAGACAGCAAGAGACCAGCACCGAAAAATAAAAATGCAGGGTTAGGGGTTTTGCCATTCAGACCCAGGGTGGCGAATCACTTGGATTCTGTGTCCTTTCTCTGGGCGATGGTAGAAATAGTTCCTAGTCCAGTGATATTCAGATGTATAATGGGGTGTGTTTGGAAATGTGTGGACAATTTGTTATTGATTGTATATAGGTGTTTGAGATGCAAACCCAGTTTCAAATCAAATGTTATTTGTCACATACACATGGTTAGCAGATGTTAATGCGAGTGTAGCGAAATGCTTGTGCTTCTAGTTCCGACAATGCAGTAATAACCAACGAGTAATCTAGCTCACAATTCCAAAACTACTACCTTATACACACAAGTGTAAAGGGATAAAGAATATGTACATAAGGATATATGAATGAGTGATGGTACAGAGCGGCATAGGCAAGATGCAGTAGATGGTATCGAGTACAGTATATACATATGAGATGAGTATGTAAACAAAGTGGCATAGTTTAGTGGCTAGTGATACATGTATTACATAAAGATGCAGTAGATGATATAGAGCACAGTATATACGTATACATATGAGAAAAAATGTAGGGTATGTAAACATTATATTAAGTAGCATTGTTTAAAGTGGCTAGTGATTTTATATTTTCCATCAATTCCCATTATTAAAGTGGCTGGAGTTGTATCCGTGTGTTGGCAGCAGCCACTCAATGTTAGTGATGGCTGTTTTAACAGTCTGATGGCCTTGATAGAAGCTGTTTTTCAGTCTCTCGGTCCCAGCTTTGATGCACCTGTACTGACCTCGCCTTCTGGATGATAGCGGGGTGAACAGGCAGTGGCTCGGGTGATTGTTGTCCTTGATGATCTTTATGGCCTTCCTGTGACATCGGGTGGTGTAGGTGTCCTGGAGGGCGGGTAGTTTGCCCCCGGTGATGCGTTGTGCAGACCTCACTAACCTCTGGAGAGCCTTACGGTTGTGGGCGGAGCAGTTGCCGTACCAGGCGGTGATACAGCCCGACAGGATGCTCTCGATTCTGCATCTGTAGAAGTTTGTGAGTGCTTTTGGTGACGAGCCAAATTTCTTCAGCCTCCTGAGGTTGAAGATCTGCTGCTGCGCCTTCTTCACGATGCTGTCTGTGTGGGTGGACCAATTCAGTTTGTCTGATGTGTAAGCCGAGGAACTTAACTTACTACCCTCTCCACTACTGTTCCATCGATGTGGATAGGGGGGTGTTCCCTCTGCTGTTTCCTGAAGTCCACAATCATCTCCTAAGTTTTGTTGACGTTGAGTGTGAGGTTATTTTCCTGACACCACACTCAGAGGGCCCTCGCCTCCTCCCTGTAGGCCGTCTCGTTGTTGTTGGTAATCAAGCCTACCACTGTTGTGTCGTCCGCAAACTTGATGATTGAGTTGGAGGCGTGCGTGGCCACGCAGTCGTGGGTGTACAGGAGAGGGCTCAGAACGCACCCTTGTGGGGCCCCAGTGTTGAGGATCAGTGGGGTGGAGATGTTGTTACCTACCCTCACCACCTGGGGGCGGCCCGTCAGGAAGTACAGTAACCAGTTGCACAGGGCGGGGTCGAGACCCAGGGTCTCGCTTGATGACGAGTGTGGAGGGTACTATGGTGTTAAATGCTGAGCTGTAGTCGATGAACAGCATTCTCACATAGGTATTCCTCTTGTCCAGATGGGTTAGGGCAGTGTGGTTGAGATTGCATCGTCTGTGGACCTATTTGGGCGGTAAGCAAATTAGAGTGGGTCTAGGGTGTCAGGTAGGGTGGAGGTGATATGGTCCTTGACTAGTCTCTCAAAGCACTTCATGATGTCGGAAGTGAGTTCTACGTTTAGTTGTTTAGCTTAGTTACCTTAGCTTTCTTGGGAACAGGAACAATGGTGGCCTTCTTGAAGCATGTGGGAACAGCAGACTGGGATAGAGATTGATTGAATATGTCCGTAAACACACCAGCCAGCTGGTCTGTGCATGCTCTGAGGGCGCAGCTGGGGATGCCGTCTGGGCCTGCAGCCTTGCGAGGGTTAACACGTTTAAATGTTTTACTCACCTCTGCTGCAGTGAAGGAGAGTCCGCATGTTTTGGTTGCGGGCCGTGTCAGTGGCACTGTATTGTCCTCAAAGCGTGCAAAAAAAGTTATTTAGTCTGCCTGGGAGCAAGGCATCCTGGTCCGTGACTGGGCTGGTTTTCTTTTTGTAATCCGTGATTGACTGTAGACCCTGACACATACCTCTTGTGTCTGAGCCGTTGAATTGCGATTCTACTTTGTCTCTATACTGACGCCTAGCTTGTTTGATTGCCTTGGAGGGAATAGCTACACTGTTTGTATTCGGTCATGTTTCCGGTCACCTTGCCCTGATTTTAAAAGCAGTGGTTCGCGCTTTCAGTTTCACGCGAATGCTGCCATCAATCCACGGTTTCTGGTTTGGAAATGTTTTAATCGTTGCTATGGGAACGACATCTTCAACGCACGTTCTAATGAACTCGCTCACAGAATCAGCGTATTTGTCAATGTTGTTGTTTGACGCAATACGGGGGCGGCAGCGTAGCCTAGAGGTTAGAGCGTTGGACTAGTAACCGGAAGGTTGCAAGTTCAAACCCCCGAGCTGACAAGATACAAATCTGTTGTTCTGCCCCTGAACAGGCAGTTAACCCACTGTTCCTAGGCCATCATTGAAAATAAGAATTTGTTCTTAACTGACTTGCCTAGTTAAATAATAAATATCCCAGTCCATGTGATGGAAGCAGTCTTGGAGTGTGGAATCAGATTGGTTGAATAGACCTCAGCGTGGGAGCTTCTTGTTTTAGCTTCTGTCTGTAGGCAGGGAGCAACAAAATGGAGTCGTGGTCAGCTTTTCCGAAAGGAGGGCGGGGGAGGGCCTTATATGCATCGCAGAAGTTAGAATAACGATGATCCAAGGTTTTACCAGCCCTGGTTGCGCAATCGATATGCTGATACAATTTAGGGAGTCTTGTTTTTAGATTAGCCTTGTTAAAATCCCCAGCTACAATGAATGCAGTCTCAGGATGTGTGGATTCCAGTTTGCAAAGAGTCAAATAAAGTTAGTTCAGAGCCATCGACGTGTCTGCTTGGGGGGAATATATATTATAATGATTATAATCGAAGAGAATTCCCTTGGTAGATAATGCGGTCGACATTTGATTGTGAGAAATTCTAAATCAGGTGAACAGAAGGACTTGAGTTCCTGTATGTTGTTGTGACCACGTCTCGTTAACCATAAAGCATACGCCCCCGCCTCTCTTCTTACCAGAAAGATGTTTGTTTCTGTCTGCGCGATGCGTGGAGAAACCAGCTGGCTGCACCGACTCCGATAGCGTCTCTCGAGTGAGCCATGTTTCCGTGAAGCAAAGAACGTTAGTCTCTGATGTGCCTCTGGAATGCTACCCTTGCTCGGATTTCATCAACCTTGTTGTCAAGAGACTGGACATTGGCGAGTAGTATGCTAGGGAGTGACGCGCGATGTGCCCGTCTCCGGAGCCTGACCAGAAAACCGCTTCGTTTGCCTCTTTTACGACGTCGTTGTTTTGGGTCGCAGGCTGGGATCCATTCAGTTGTCCTGGGTGAAAGGCAGAACACAGGATCCGCTTCGCGAAAGTCATATTCTTGGTCGTACTGATGGTGAGTTGACGCTGCTCTTATATTCAGTAGTTCTTCTCGACTGTATGTAATGAAACCTAAGATGACCTGGGGTACCAATGTAAGGTATAACACGTAAAAAAAACTAAACTGCATAGTTTCCTAGGACCGCGCAGCGAGGCGGCAATCTCTGTCGGCGCCGGAAGTACTACTTCATCAACCGATTTTATTACATAGTGAACAGGTGACTGCATAAACAATTTTGGTGCTGTTTATGTTCATCAGTTGTTTGATTGGACTGGAGGTGTGGGTTGTCTATAGTAATGATGTCCCATGGGTAATGAGGGAGAGTGCCTGTTGGGAAATGTTGCATTAACTAGAAGGTCCTTCAGGTTTGCTTTCCTCCTGTAAGCTGAGAGGTCGGAATGGGAGTGTTACGAAGCCATTTTTCCCAGCAGTCTAGGGGGGAGGGAAACGAGACCTGTAACATATCTCATGCAAATCACAACAGTGAAAAGGAACAGTGAGAACTAAAAGAAATCCACAGACAACCTAAACCTACCGTCAAAGACTTTGGGTTTATTGTCAAACACACGGTAATGGGGTGTGGGAAAAAGGGGCTGAGCTGAACCCAAGGAAATAAATAATAAATATCCAAAACCCCTAAGCTAGTCTTACTGGGTAAAGAACAGCTAGCTAACTAACCAATAAAATACAGTGGGTGGTCCGCCCATTCCTAACTAGGGTGTTTAGACAAAGTTTTCCTACGGGTAATGTATGCCCAAGGGCGACTTGGCTGGTTATCCCCATGATAACAAACTAAACTGTGGGGTATGAAAGAATGTGGTCTTCAGCAAATCGAGGGATAGAGAACAACTGACTGGGTTTTTAAAACTTCTTATGGAGGAGTGTTCCTGTGGCGGGATTAGATCAGCGGAAATTTAGAGCGCCACCTATAGTTTTTGATAAAACTCAAACATTAAAACACACATGCAAGGTACTGAATTAAAGCTACACTCGTTGTGAATCTAGCCACCAAGTCAGATTTGTAAAATGCTTTTCGGCGAAAGCATGAGAAGCTATTATCTGATAGCATGCACCCCCCAGAATACCAGACCTAAACAACAGATTTTGCGGTAGCCGGCGCTACCCAAAACGCAGAAATAAAATATAAAACATTCATTACCTTTGACGAGCTTCTTTGTTGGCACTCCTATATGTCCCATAAACCTCACAATTGGGTCTTTTTCCCGATTTTAAATCCGTCATTTTATACCCAAAATGTCATTTGCTGAAGGCCAGTCTGATCCTGGAAAATGCCCCTTTACAAGACGCAACGTCACTTTTTAAAATTACAAACGTTGCCTATAAACTTTTACAAATCACTTCAAACTACTTTTCTAAACCAACTTTAGGTATTAATAAACGTCAATAATCTATAAAATTGCTCACGGGGCGATCTGTATTCGATAGCAGCAAGTCTTGAAATCATCGTCCATGTTCTCAATTTCACAACATCCTGGGGTGCGCCCAAAGACAGGAAGGGCCTATATGTCATCTAACCAAGGATAAAGCAGACATGAAATGCCAGTACTGGCGACATCGTGTGGAAGCTGTAGGCGTTTACAGGGGATCCTAATTTATTTTCTGTCGCCTTAGACAATACATTGAATGGCGGATTAATATTTTTTTTGTGTTTTTGGTAAACAGTTTTACCAGGGATTTTTACTCCTAAACACGTTCTGTTAACCTCTTGGTCCTACCTGGCATGCAGGCGTCCCATCTAGACATCTGGAAATGCAAATGCGCTACGCTAAATGCTAATAGTACTAGTTCAAACTCAAACGTTCATTAAAATACACATGCAGGGTATTGAATTAAAGCTACACTCGTTGTGAATCGAGGCAACAAGTCAGATTTTTAAAATGCTTTTCGGCGAAAGCATGAGAAGCTATTATCTGATAGCATGTAACACCCCAAAAGACCCGCAGGGTACGTAAACAAAATAATTAGCATAGTCGTCGCTACACAAACCGCACAAATAAAATATAAAACATTCATTACCTTTGACCATCTTCTTTGTTGGCACTCCTAGATGTCCCATAATCACTATTGGGTCTTTTTTCGATTAAAACGGTCCATATATAGCCTAGATATCGATCTATGAAGAATGTGTGATAAACGGAAAAAAGTGTCCTATAACGTAACGTCATTTTTTTAAATTAAAAAAGTTGACGATAAACTTTCACAAAACACTTCGAAATACTTTTGTAATGCAACTTTAGGTATTATTAAACATTAATAAGCGATCAAATTGATCACGAGGCGAAGTATATTCTTTAGCTGTCCGTCTGGAAAAAATGTCTGTGTAATTCTCAACCAAAATATCCGGTCGGAGACCGGAGGAAATGCGTTGCCTTGCGTCTGTTTGACCAAGAAACAAAGCCAAGGCAAATGACAAGACTCTAGACAACGTGTGGAAGCTGTAGGTAATTGCAACCTCAGCCCCATTAAATGTGGTTCACCTTTATCAATGGGTTCAAGTCGCGCATGGATATATATTTCCATTTTCAGTGATCAGATTTTCCTGCGCTTTTCAATGAAACGCACGTTCTGTTAGTCACAGCCGTGATTTAACCAGTTTTATAAACGTCTGAGTGTTCTATCCACACATATTAATCATATGCATATACTATATTCCTGGCATGAGTAGCAGGGCGCTGAAATGTTGCGCGATTTTTAACAGAATGTTCGAAAAAGTAGGGGGTAAGATTAACAGGTTAAAGCCACAGACACGATTTAACCAGTTTTAGAGACTTCAGTGTGTTTTCTATACACACATACTTATCATATTCATGTACTATATTCCTGGCATGAGTAGCAGGACTTTGAAATGTTGCCCGATTTTTAACAAAAAGCTGCGAAAATTCGTATCATCCATAACAGAGCAAGGGAAGGGGGATGTGATTGGGAAACAGGAGGTGTGTCTTCAGATTGATGCGGCTGATGACTGCCACCTGTTACTAAGACAGAGAAATACAAATACCCCAGGATACCTGTATCCGTAACAGGGAGGAATACATGTTGTGTATTCCAAAATGTGCTTTTTAGTCTAGAATGTATTTTGGTTTGTATGTGAATAAGTGCTAATGATAGGTACCCTCTGGGGTTCAGGCCCTGTAGCAGAAATGGGTGTGGGGGTTCTAAGGGTAGCAGGATGGGGTGGGTGGGATTGGGATTCGGACCCTGGTTAGGGAAAGGAAGGGGTATGAGTGGCTGGCCCAGAGGTCTGTGGTGTTGAGGGTGAAGGTAGGAGTCAACCCCAGTATTTTGTTGGTCCTTAAAGGCATCCTGATCCTGGGGGTTAAGGTAAGGTTAGGTTTAGGAACCGGATCCTGGGGGTTAAGGTACGGTTTAGGGTTAGGAACCAGGTTCTGTGGGTTAAGGTTAGGTTTAGGGTCAGGAACATGGATAAGTGTTAGGGGGTTAGAATTTGAGTTAAAAATAGACTGGTTTGTATTGTGGTGTGCAGGCATATTGTTGTGTGCCCCTCCAATCTAAAGCTCTAAAAAATTCCACTGTTAAAATTCACTAATTGCCTCCTAAGAACCTCATCAAAAGTAAGTAGGTTAATATTGTTCCTAAAATCATAGTCTGAGTGGTTGTCTAGGACCATGAAGGGACTAATATATTAAAATATACAAGGGGTCAAGGGATAGATGCTTTATTAGTACATATACCAACACAGTTATAAGCCCATATATTTATAAAAGTGCTATATGGTCAAGTGCTGAGATGGTAAAACAAATTCAAATACATAAAAACGGAAGGAATCAAACTAATACAAATAAGCATATATTAAATATAAAAATAACCCACAAATGTTATTTGTGTTTTTTGTTTTATGGTGCATCCTTCTTCCAACTCCTTGAACCCTGCAAACAAGTACTATTCCCTTTCAATGGGATCCTATCTGACCAGTTAAAAACGCTCATTCGGACCGCTAGGTGTAATTGTTTGTAGGTCTCTTATCCACCTTCATTCCACTGCTTTTCACCGCCCACTGGTCCACCCAGAACACTACTGTAATCCTGATATATTGAGGTAAGTGATGGGGGGATCCTGGAAATGAGTCACTAGTTCTGTGTGTAAATGGGCCCGTTTGACATTGTATAGATGTTGTTTAAGTCTATTTTCTTTTGTATACTGGGTTTCCCCAATGTAGTGTTTTTTTGCTAAATGTGCAAGTGATTATATATGACATTTGGAGTGTAGAGTGAAATGGAGTCTAAAACTGGTCTTGCTGTATGAGTTTGAAATGAATTTTCTTGGTCTGAAGTGGGCCGTGTAGGGTTTGGGTGGTTGTGGGGGCTTGGTACTGTATTTAGCTTGGATGAGGACGTCTTTGAGACTCTTGTTCCTCCTAAATGCTGAGATTATTCTATACTGGAGGGGTGTGTGTGCCTGTTGGGTGATGGAAAAATTGTGTTTGAATGCCTGATGTAACGGTCTGATCCTATGTGAGAATGTAGTAACTAGGGGGATGAGAATTGTCTGCTGCTCAGAAGGGGAATGATAGGGGGACAGAAGATTGTGGTTCCGAGGGGGGTCAATTTCCAAATCTGTTCTAATTTTAATTTTGACTATGACCCTAACCCTAACCCTGACCTTAATCTCACCCTTAACCGCAGCAATCCCCACCCTAGCTCTAACCTTAACCCCGATCCTACATTTAACCTCGGCCCTGACAATAACCTCAGATCTAATCCTGACCCTAAACATAATCCTAACCTTAACCCCGCCTCAAACCCTAATCCCTAATCCTGAACCTTGACCTAGATTCGGACTTGAATTCAAACCCAATCCTTTAAAACTAACCCTAACCTCAAGCCTAACCTCTTGGACTCAAAACGTGGACATAAGGAATCCCTTCAGGCCTGATAGAGATTAACCAGCCTAACCCTAAACCGGATTCTTAAACTTGAACTCGGGCTCCATAAAGAGGTATTCTGAAGAGCCTGGGAATTAGGGAGTAGGTGTCGATGTATTGCCTGGGGGGTTTATCCCCTTGGAGGAAAATTTTAATTGTATTTGCTTTCCTTCCGGTATGAACCATAACCCCTTCTCTTGGGGAATATCTCCTAATTTCCCATAGAACAATTATGTATTCTTAGGGGCAATAGAATTAGAGAACAGGTGCCCGTGTACTTGGTCCTCTTGAAGGGCAATTTTCTCCTAAACCTAACCCCACCACTAATCCTAACCCTACCCCTAACCCTGCTAGGGATTAGGGATTGAAATAGATTTAAGGTTAAGATTGTGGTTAAGGTTAGGAATGTGATAATTGGCTAGGGTTTGAAGTGAGATTATTAAGGTTAGGGTAAACTGGGATTAGGATGGTTCAGGTTTAATGGTCAGATCAAGGTTGGGAGGGTTAGGGTCTCTAATACTTTTCATTAAGACCTGTGGGATTACAAGTACCCAATTTTTTTTATCCAACTTCACTCCTTGATCTGTCTGTTTTAGCGACCACCCTTGGTTAGATTCCAACCCTGCTATTCATAACTGGGCTACTGGATGAGATCTATAGTGGGTGTATCATGTGGTTTTAACTGACTCTTTACTTATATGATATCGGTGTTGTTTGAGTCTGGCTTCCAGGGAGTTCCTAGTTTCTCCAATATACAATTTCCCACATGTCAGACACTCAATTCCATATACAATGTTGGTGGTCTTCAATTGGAATCCCTCCCACACTGGGGCCCCTAGACCCGACCATTTATTCTGAATATATTTAACTTGTCTAAAGTGTGGTCCCCGCCGCACCAGCTTCTCCTTGAATCCAGAGTGTACCAGCACATCTTTCAAATTGTTATTTCGCCGATATGCCTCTGAACTGTTGGAGGGTGTCCCCATCCTCCCTTGTCTGCTAAAAATGATCCATCACTATGGAATTAAACTTCATAGAAGACTGTGAATACGTGGTGACAAATGGGATAATACATCCATCATTGTTAGTCCTCCCATGTATAGGTTCAGTTGCCACCATAGTGTTCACCTCCGCTTTTATAGTGAGGAGGAAACGTTTTGAGTATCCTCTGGGTCTAAGAGCCTTAAAAATAATTCCTATTGCCTCATTTACATGTTTTTCCTGTGTACAAATCCTATTAAATCTTATAAGCTGCGACTTTATCAACCCTCTGTAGGTGTGTTTTGGGTGAAAACTGGATTTATGTAAGAGGGAATGAGTGTCCGTGGGTTTAAAATAAACCTTTGTTGCTAATTGCTTCAGGTTATTACTACCCTCTACAAAAAATACCTCTGTGTCCAAAAATTCTATTTGTTCCGGCTGAACGTTGTATTTAATCGTGATCGACGGATGATGTGTATTCAATCTTCACAAATTCCATAAAATCTGAGGAAGAATGTGTCCATAACCCAAATATATCATCTAGATACCGCAAATACAAGGATGGAAGCTTTATGCATTTTGGGAGGGCAGATTGTTCCCATTCTGCCATATAAATATCGGCATATGACGGGGCAAACTTCTTCCCCATAGCTGTACCATGAATTTGGAGGAACCAATCCGAGTTGAACTCAAAGTCATTTCTTGTTAAACTAAGTTCCAATAGTTGTAGCAACGCCCCATCTGGTCTATCCGGGTCTGGATATTTATGGAAAATATTTCTGATTGCTCTGAGACCCAAGCTGGTGTTGTAACGGCGTTCTTCGTTTGTTGAAAGAGTCGGACTGAAATGCAGCGTGGTGGTTACTCATGTCTTTAATAAATGAATCGCGATACATGAACATAACTTATACAAATACAAAACAACAAACAGGCTGTAATTAGGTTTCACGTTCCATCTGGTGAACACTACAGAGACAGGAACAATCACCCACAAAAACAAAAGTGAAACCCAGGCTACCTAAATACGGTTCCCAATCAGAGACAATGAGAATCACCTGACTCTGATTGAGAACCGCCTCAGGCAGCCAAGCCTATACAATACCCCAACTCAGCCGCAATCCCAATAACTACAAAACCCCAATACGAAATACAACAAAATAAACCATGTCACACCCTGGCCTGACCAAATATATAACGAAACACAAAACACTATGACCAAGGCTTGACAGAACCCCCCTCCTAAGATGTGGACTCCCGGACGCACCTCAAAACCATAGGGAGGGTCCGGGTGGGCGTCTGTCCATGGTGGTGGTTCCGGCTCGGGACGTGGACCCCACTTCATAAATGTCATAGTTCCTCCCCTTCGCGTCCCGGGATAATCCACCCTCGCCGCCGACCATGGCCTAATAGTCCTCACCCAGAACCCCACTGAACTGAGGGGCAGCTCGTGACTGAGGGGCAGCTCGTGACTGAGGGGCAGCCCGGCACAGCCCGGCACTGAGGGGCAGCCCGGCACTGAGGGGCAGCCCGGTACTGAGATGAAGCTCAGGCAGGTAGTAGGCTCCGGTAGATCCTGGCTGGCTGGCGGATCTGGACGATTCTGGTTGACTGGCAGATCTGGAAGAGACTGGTTGACTGGCAGATCTGGAAGAGACTGGTTGACTGGCAGATCTGGAAGAGAATGGTTGACTGGCAGATCTGGAAGAGACTGGTTGACTGGCAGATCTGGAAGAGACTGGTTGACTGGCAGATCTGGAAGAGACTGGTTGACTGGCAGATCTAGAAGATCATGGCTGACTGGCGGATCTAGCTGCTCTATGCAGACTGGCAGCTCCATGCAGACTGGAAGCTCTGGCTGCTTCATGCAGACGGACATTTCTGGCTGCTTCATACAGACTGACAGCTCTGACTGCTCCATGCAGACTGGCAGCTCCTTGCAGACTAGCAGCTCCTTGCAGACTGACAGCTCTGACTGCTCCATGCAGGCTGACAGCTCTGGCTGCTCCATGCAGACTGGCAGCTCCTTGCAGACTGGCAGCTCCTTGCAGACTGGCAGCTCTGACTGCTCCATGCAGGCTGACAGCTCTGGCTGCTCCATGCAGACTGGCAGCTCCTTGCAGACTGACAGCTCCTTGCAGACTGACAGCTCTGGCTGCTTCATGCAGACTGACAGCTCTGGCTGCTTCATGCAGACTGACAGCTCTGACTGCTCCATGCAGGCTGACAGCTCTGGCTGCTCCATGCAGACTGGCAGCTCCTTGCAGACTGGCAGCTCCTTGCAGACTGGCAGCTCTGACTGCTCCATGCAGGCTGACAGCTCTGGCTGCTCCATGCAGACTGGCAGCTCCTTGCAGACTGGCAGCTCCTTGCAGACTGGCAGCTCCTTGCAGACTGACAGCTCTGGCTGCTTCATACAGACTGACAGCTCTGGCTGCTCCATGCAGGCTGACAGCTCTGACTGCTCCATCCAGGCTGGCAGCTCCTTGCAGACTGACAGCTCTGGCTGCTCCATGCAGGCTGACAGCTCTGGCTGCTCCATGCAGGCTGACAGCTCTGGCTGCTCCATGCAGGCTGACAGCTCTGGCTGCTCCATGCAGGCTGACAGCTCTGGCTGCTCCATGCAGACTGGCAGCTCTGGCTGCTTCATGCAGACTGACAGCTCTGGCTGCTTCATGCAGGCTGACAGCTCTGGCTGCTTCATGCAGGCTGACAGCTCTGGCTGCTTCATGCAGGCTGACAGCTCTGGCTGCTTCATGCAGGCTGACAGCTCTGGCTGCTTCATGCAGGCTGACAGCTCTGGCTGCTCCATGCAGGCTGGCAGCACCTTGCAGACTGGCAGCTCCTTGCAGACTGACAGCTCCTTGCAGACTGACAGCTCTGGCTGCTTCATGCAGACTGACAGCTCTGGCTGCTTCATGCAGGCTGACAGCTCTGGCTGCTTCATGCAGGCTGACAGCTCTGACTGCTCCATGCAGGCTGGCAGCTCCTTGCAGACTGACCGCTCTGGCTGCTTCGTGCAGACTGACAGCTCAGGCTGCTCCGAACAGGCAGGAGGCTCCGGCAGCGCTGTCGAGGAGGAAGGCTCTGATAGCGCTGAACAGGCGGGAGACTCCGACAGCGCAGGAGGGAAGGAAGGCTCTGATAGTGCTGAACAGACAGGAGACTCTGGTAGCGCTGTAGAGGAGGAAGGCTCTGATAGCGCTGAACAGACAGGAGACTCTGGTAGCGCAGGAGAGGAGAAAGGCTCCGACAGCGCTGGAGAGGCGAGGCGCACTGTAGGCCTGATGCGTGGTGCTGGCACTGGTGGTACTGGGCCGAGGACATGCACAGGAAGCCTGGTGCGGGGAGCTGCTACCGGAGGACTGGTGTGTGGAGGTGGCTCTGGATAGACCGGACCGTGCAGGCGCACTGGAGCTCTTGAGCACCGAGCCTGCCCAACCTTACCTGGCTCGATGCCCACTCTAGCCCGGCCAATACGAAGGGCTGGTATGAACCGCACTGGAAACACTGTGCGCTCCATAGCATAACACGGTGCCTGCCCGGTCTCTCTAGCCCCCCGGTAAGCACAGGGAGTTTGCGCAGGTCTCCTACCTGGCATAGCCATACTCCCTGTAAACCCCCCCCAATAATTTTTTGGGGCTGACTCTCAGGCTTCAATCCACTTCGCCGTGCTGCCTCCTCATACCAGCGCCTCTCCACTTTCCCGCCTCCAGTTCTTCCTTGGGACGGCAATATTCTCCAGGCTGAGCCCAGGGTCCTTTTCCGTCTATCTCCTCCCAAGTCCAGAAGTCCTTTGATCGCTGCTCCTCACGATTAACAGGGAGAGTTGGCTCAGGTCTGACTCCTGACTCAGCCACTCTCCCTCTGAGCCTCCCCCCAATACATTTTTGGGGCTGCTTTTCGGACTTCCTTGCCAACCGTGTTTTTCTCTTCGACTCCATTCTCCTATAGCCCTCTTCGCACTGCTCCAGCGAATCCCAGGCGGGCGCCGGCACTCTCTGGGTCGACCGCCCACCTGTCTATTTCTTCCCACGTAGTATACTCCATACCTCTGCTGTCCATAACGTCCTCCCTTCGCTGCTCCTGCTGCCTGTTACCACGCCACTCGGGCCGTGTGTGGTGGGTGATTCTGTAACGGCGTTCTTCGTTTGTTGAAAGAGAGTCGGACCGAAATGCAGCGTGGTGGTTACTCATGTCTTTAATAAATGAATCGCGATACATGAACATAACTTATACAAAACAACAAACGGAACGTGAAACCTAATTACAGCCTATCTGGTGAACACTACACAGAGACAGGAACAATCACCCACGAAATACAAAAGTGAAACCCAGGCTACCTAAATACGGTTCCCAATCAGAGACAACGAGAATCACCTGACTGATTGAGAACCGCCTCAGGCAGCCAAGCCTATGCAACACCCCTACTCAGCCGCAATCCCAATAACTACAAAACCCCAATACGAAATACAACAAAATAAACCCATGTCACACCCTGGCCTGACCAAATATATAACGAAACACAAAACACTATGACCAAGGCGTGACAGGTGTCAATATTAGTATACAAGGAGTCAATATCAATTGAAAAAAAGTTTCTTTAGGCACACTAATTCCTTTCATTTTGTCACAAATTCGTATGTGTCCTTAATGAAACTTTGATGTTTCTGTGACAGGGGATTTATGAAATAATCCAAATACTCTGCTATTCTATAAGATTCCGAACCACAATCCGATACAATCGGCCTACCATATGGAACCTCTGAGGGAATGGTCCAAGTCTCGGGAGGTTTGTGGATTTTAGGCAACAAATAAAATTGTCTGGGGCGTGGGGTATCTGGTCCAAATAGATAAAACATTTGTTCGTCTGTAATGTAATTATTCTCATGAAGTTCCCTATAATCTCCCTCATTTGTCTCAGTCTCCTGCTGCAACGAGTGAGTCAGTGGTCTATAATGTTTAGAATTAGTCAACTGCCTGTTCGCCTCTGTCATTTTGGATAAAACCCAGTATCTGATAATCTTTGATCCTTTATCCGCTGGTTTTATAATTGTTTGAATTCTTACTTAAGGAATTCCGTTCTTGTTTTGTAAGATTATCCTTTCCTGCCATCTAGAACCTAAATGTACTAAAGGAAGTAGAGTCCCTTTGAATTAAAGTCTGCATCGTATTAGACACTCCCTGTAGAATAGGCTCCCAGTGTGATGGACCAATGAATGGTACTCTTTGGTTGTCAGTATTATAATTAAAATGATCAAGTAATTTTAATTTTCTATGATAAGTGTGCAAGTCTCTCCTGAGCTCCATACGATCGATCTTAGCGGTTGTCGGAATAAACATAAGGCCCTTCTCCAGAAGTTGCTGTTCTGCCGCTGTAAGTCTAAAAGTAATCGATAGATTCAGTACATTAGAGTATTGGGGAGTAATATCAATACACTCTTCCCCTCTTAATAGTTGAACTGGTCTAGCCAGTAATTTAAAATGTTTACAGCTGTATCTGGTCTCCAATGTATTGGATCATCCTGCATTGTGTGAAATCTAAGTTCATTCAGATCCAGTAGTTCCCTACAAGATTTCTGAATATACTTGTTCAATTGATTCAGTACCTTCTGCTTTTCCCATGAAAGCTCATCCGAAAAGTGTATGATGGGAACATAAACCTGTGCATGAGGAAAAACTTCAGTTTTATTCAGTAGCTGTTGCAACTGCTTGACTGCAGTTGAGTACTGCTGGTTCAAGCCGTTAACAAGACCCACTGATAGAACCACCTTCTGTGTGTTTTCCTGTTTCTCCAACTTGCCTATCACTCCTGCAATATGTCTAAAGGTTGCTCCCGGAAAGCTATCTGTGTGTTAGTGTCCGTAAAGCTAGGAATGCGCGCAAGGTTGGAATCCCCAATAAAAACCACGGGCTTTGTAATCTCAATACTCCAATCATTTATGTTCCTTTCAGTTCTAGAATGACATGTGGGATAAAGAAGTGTTTCCCTTTTTACAGGTTCCAGTATTAGTTCTGTCCCAGGTTCCATTTCTTTTCCGTTTTTCCATTGCTACCGTACCCTGCTGATTATCTTGTTGTGAACCTGTAGTAGAATTGGATAAAACCATGGCATCCATCAAAACAGCCACATTATTCAATGGTAGTGTTAGACTATCCCCGTTATTCACAGTCATCTCCAATCTCCCCGCTGTTAAAAGTACATTTGAGTGCTCTCTACCTGGGATTATCAAGGCTGGGACTTTAGGTTGGGCCAGATTCTCTCTTGGTCGCTTAGTTTTGGGATGAAATATCTCCTTGCTCTTCTTGATTGTTGGGGTAAGTCTGAAGCTAGTCCCTCCACTCTTTGCAGGGCCTAATTCCCGAGGGGTGAGACAGGTTTCCCATAAGAGGGGAGATAGTTGGTTAGTAGGTGAGCTCATAGGGGGAACCACTCTACGGGGAGAAGTAGGCCCCACATGAACCTCTACCTGTACCTCCCTCCCCTGTATACCCCCAACAAACCCTGTGGTATTGCTGTTGGTAGTCAGGCTATGGTTAATCGGTTTGTCTACAGGAATACTGGAAGACTGTTCCTTAACCATATTACCCCTTACCGAGTTGCCACTCGATCCCCCTGGAGTATTCCTGAGTCCCTGTGGGCCTGGGCTCCCATTAAGGCCCTGCCAGTCGGTGACTTGCTAGTCACTGCAGCCGCATAACTGGATTTAGCCTGATGAGAGGTTATCAGTTTAGTAGAGGCAGGTGGGTCAATGGGTTTTTTCAGCATGTCTTTTAAGGTAGTTACTGAAGAAGATGATGTAAATGTATGTTTGTATCTGGCCTTTGCCCACATCACCGCCTTCTCTAAAGCTTCCTGGTTATAGGTTGAGGTATTCTGGATGCATAAGGCAATTACCCCGTCATAATGCTCCCTCAGAATATGCATATTATTCTCCATCCACCTGCTGGTGTTAAGTTTTACCTTTGCCAGAGTCTGTTGGTTGGGCGAGGAGGGTTTAATAAAGGCCGCCAATTTATTCACCTGTCTTACCATACCTGCTGGAAAAGAATGATTAACCGTAAGTAAGCCTTAAAATATCCCTTCGTGAGGGTTATATCTTGCAGAGGAGGAATACTCCTAGTTTCTCCAGTAGACTCACCCTGATCATTTAGGTTAACTAGAGCCTGGAAACGGTTATGTACTGGCACTGCCATGGTAAAGAACCAATAGCCGGAACCCTTGCTGGGAATCCCAACTAAAAGAAGGGATCATATAAACGTTAAAATCCCCCCCACAATATATAATTAGACCCAATCAACCAAAGAAATATATATATATATATATACACACAAAGGACTAAAAAATAAAAATATATTATAAACCAAAAACACAAAACAAAAATTGACCCTATTTTAAAAAAGAAACTCCAATGAAACAAAACCCAATATAAAAAGAGATAATGGAGGTCAACACTCACAACTCATTTTCTCCTACAAGTCATTTTCTGTTGCCATCTGGTGGTTGCTCCAGAAATGGCAAATAAGCCTCATACAGGCCTCAGCCCCTCAAAAAATGAGGGGAGGGGGGAAGGGGAATGTATACCAAAGAGCGGGCCTAGGGTTAGGGTAGGGTTAGGGGTTAGGTTTCTAGTTTGTCGGTTGATCCACTTCCATCTCTGACACGTGGAGAAGGGAGGGGGTGCACTCCACTCATATGCGCGTAGGACGGAAGGGTCCGGGCACGGCCGGCCAAAGTTGTAGGCCCCATGGTTGCCCACTTGTAGATTAGCCAATTGGGTTTGGGTTAAAAAGTCGTCTGTCCGTAGGGTAGGGGTTAGGTATAGTTTGTAGAATGGTTAAGGTTAGGGTTGAAGTTAGGGTGAGGTATAGTTTTTTAATATTTAGGTTAAGGTTAGGTATGGATTTTTAGAAGGGTTAGGGTCAGGTATAGTTTTTAGAGTGGTTAAGTTCAGGTTGGTGTGTCGGCTCGATGTAGGATCAGGCAAAATCCCTTGAGTTGTGCACCTTATGCAGGTTTGGTCCTCGGTTGGTTGCCATGTGTCCATGTCGAGTGGTATGATCATGATGTCCAGGTCCGCTGTGTCAACGGAGGTGGAAAGCATAGTGCAACCTAGGAGTTTTACTCCCTTACGGATCCTTCTTCTTTAGCTCCATGTTGTCTATGTATTCACTTCCGTGTACGTCAGTCTTTAGGTCCTGGATGTTTTCAATCATGTGTGTAATTCAGGGGTTATTCCCTTCCAGGATCCTAACTCTGAATCAGCCCATGTCTAGTCGAATCCAGCTGGTCTGTATGGGTATACTCTGCGTAGGATCAGGCAAAACCGTCGAGTTGCGTGCCTTGTGCAGGCCCGGACCTCAGTTGTTTGCCATGTGTCCCTGTCGAGTGGGAAGTCATTGAACTACCAAAGGTTTGAGCAGACAAAGACCCAGAAGGCGAGCCCTCTTCACGGCTGTCATGCATCTGTCCTTGGAGTTCCGTCCTGCGTGTTGGTAGGTGTATGGGGGGTTTAGGATAAGGCAAAGATCATCTGGCTTTTGTATCGTACGTCTGCCAGGAGTCACAGTCGATTGCCGTGTTCCATCCCCACCATCACAATCGTAGGTGAGTCAGTGGTTCGGGTGATAATGACCAGTGGAGCTACTCCCTTCCAGGATCGTAACGTTTCCAGAGGTATATCCTCCCTAGACAGTGAATTTGTTCGTAGTCCAGGTAAAAAGGTGGATCGGTTGTTCAGGCTTAGTGCGGCAGGGTAAGGGGTCCCCCAGTGGAAACTTGTGGGATCTAATTCTCCGCCAGACATAATCTGGGCACCCCAGGGGTTACACGGCCGAGGCGATACTCCAGCCGCAGCCCCTGACCCAAAAGCCCCACTTTCTAGGTCTAAGGTACCCAACTCGCTAGGGAGAGCCACGAGCTACTGGACATACTGCCAATCCAATTCTAAACTGGGGTAGATTGTCGTCCAGCGCGGTACGTGAGTCCTCTGTTTGTATGGAGCTGGGGGGGTTGAGCATTTAGGTCTGCCAACAGGACCCCGAGAGGTCCCGGAGGAGTCTGGTCCATCCATTTCATCCCATCTTCTTGCTTGGTGTATGGAAGAGCCTAATTGCTTAGGGTGTAATTGCTGCAGGGGAGTCGCCAAGGTCGGGGTCCCAAGAGTAGTTGAAGAAAAAAGGTTCTCGTCTGTTGGGGGTGCTGGTGGGTCTCTTCAAAGAGGTATTTTTGGAAGGATGGTGAGTTGGTGAGGGTTATTAGTTTGTAATTTTAGTTATTTCTGTTCTATTTTATAGTTTCTTTTCGTCAAGGGTCCATGGTCATGGTAACCCTGAGTTCAAGAAACATGAAAAATAAAAATTATATATATATTTGAATGCCGAGCGAGTGTGTGTATATATATTGTTTTTAAAATTATTTTTTAATATAAGTAAAGTGACTAAAGGTAAGAATTTGAGAGTCCGTGGTCACGGTAACTCTATAGTAGTGCTAGTAAAGTGGCTAAAGGAAGGTATTTTTGAGAGTCCGTGGTCATGGTAACTCTATGGTGCTATTGGAGGTCTGTTTTTGTGGTCTTAATGACCCCCTATCTTTTGTATGGGATGTGGGGTGTGTAAGGTGCAGGTGCAGTGTATGTCCGGGCGTCCCTCCGCTAACTGAAAGCCTAAGTGGTGGTCCGGCCCGTAGTAGTGGTGTTTGGACCTGGAGGGGTTCGGGAGGTATATCCTGGTCCGTGGATCCTGGCAAGTTTATTTGGCATCTTCATTGTGGTATATTTTAGAGGTGGCTGCTGACTAGAGCATCCTTGAGGTTCTTGTTCCTTTTGAAGGCCAGGATGGGTATGCGAAGAGGGAGTAATTGTTTATATTTGAGTCTTTTTTTGGATGCGAGTAGCCACTCGGTAGCTGGGTGAGTTGTAGGTTGTAATGATGGGTATGATTTGGTGGTTTCCTTTGATTTGTCCTTTCCGTGTGTCTCGGAGTCGCGTTTGGCCTTTTTGAGTGCCGAGCGAGTATATCCTCTGTTTCTGTATAGGGCTTTGGAGAGGATATGTGTAGCAGTTGAGGTCTTTGGGTTGGGTGCATATCCTGCTGTACCTGAGGAATTGTGATTTTCATGACTTCCGTGGTGTGTGGAGGATGGAAACTGGTAGCATGCAGGAGGGCATGCGTGTCTGTATTCTTGAAATACATTTGTGTCCAGTCTTCCCTTCCTGATGAGGTAGGCTCCCTTGTAGGTGACTGTGTCCAGGAAGTGTACTTCAGAGTGGTGGAGTTCGTGTCAAGTGGATGGAGGTGTGGTGGCTGTTGAGAATAGCAGTGAATTGTAAAAATACGCCCCTCAAGATATCGGTAGAAGCGGAATGGTTTGAGTGAGCATAGAGGTTGAACAGTGTTTTCCCATTCTGCTAGGTAGATGTCTGCATATGCTAGTGCAAATCTTTTTCCCATGGCTACATCTTTCGTTTGTAGGTAGGTGTTGCCGTTGAATTCAAAGTCGTTGCAGATGAATGCCATTTCCAGTAGACGTAGGAGGTGTTGATCCGGTCTACCCGGCGAAGGGTATATTTGTAGGTGGGCTCTGAGAGCTGTTAGTCCTGCTCCTAATTTGATGTTGGTGTATAGGCTCTCGATGTTCATGGTGAATAAGAAGTCATCTGCGGTGACCGGTGTGTTGCCGATTTTGTTGAGGAAATCGGGAGTAGCCTTGAGGTAGCTGTTGTGTTTGGAGGCAAGAGGGCGTAGGTGTCTGTCTATCCATTGTGAGATGCTGTATGTTTCGCTTCCACAATCTGAGATTATGGGTCTCCCCGGAGGTACTTCAAATGGGAGAGGCCAGGAGGAGGGGTCTTTGTGGATTTTGGGGAGTAGGTAGAAGCACCTGCCCCTAGTAGGTGTATCCCCTGTGAGGTAGTCTCGTTGCCTTTTGGTGATGTGGTTCTTCCGTTCCATTTGTATGAGTTCTCTTTTGATGAGTGCTGCAGATCGGAGGTAGATGGGTCCTTGTATTTTCTGGTAGAATTCTGTGTTTCGGAGTCGTCTTTCTGCTTCGAGGATGTATTGTTGGGTATCCAATCTAACCCTAACCCTAACCCTGACCCTAACCACCCAATGAATACAGAAATAAAAGGTGCCATCAAACAAAACAAAACTCAAAATAAGTGATAAAAGTATCCAAACCAATAAAATGAAACCACGCCACACTAAAAGATCAAGGATATGCTAAAAAATAAGTGCCATCGTATTTATGGTCAGTGAGTAGATCCATAAATAAATAATTAAATAAGAAATACATTGTTTTAAAAAAAATAATCATAAGTGCTATCAGACAATGGCATATCCACCATGGACCAGTCAAAAATAAATAAATAATACAATAAACAAACATTTATAATGAGTGGCTCTCCACCGGCCCCCACCACCCTCCCCCACCCCAAATAGCCCCTGTCACTACACCGAAGATGACCCCTTCCATCAGTTAGGTAAGCCAAGGTAAATCAATATTTTTCATTCAGGCCCTTAGGGTCTATCGTATTGAGATGCCCAATCCAAGTTCTTTCCATCCCCTGTCGCTGTGCCCTGGACCAACTCCCATTTGTCTCCAGGCCAAAGATACTCAAACCGTCCACTGCATGTATGCCAAAATGCAAATACAATACCGTAGTCTTACCTTTAGCTATCTGGTATAGGTCTTGTTTCAGTCTGACCTGTAGTGCATTCTTTGTTTCTCCTATGTAAATCTTTTGGCACAATTTACACTTAATTCCATAGATCAAGTTTACAGTGGACAATTCGATCCTCTGTCTTACGAGGAACCCCAACCCCGAAAAGGCATTAACAATATACTTTGGTCTCCCCAAATATTTATCAAATTTATTAGGTACATTTTTTTGTCTGGAAGGCAGAGTGGACCAGACTATCCCTGAGGTTTTTGTTTCTTCTATACGCTGAGATTACTCTACAATCTACCAGTCCTTCCACCGCTTGTTGGGCCTCCCTGAAATTGGACCTCAAGTTCCTGCCAAATCCACTCAAACTCCCAGAGTATGTTGTAACAAATGGTATCAGATTATGTGTTTCCACTGTTTTATTGTATCCCCCTTCCCTGCCAAATAATTCCCGTACTTCTACCTTTATCCCCCTAAGGAAACGTTTGGAATATCCCCGTGGCCCCAACGCTCTAAAAAGGATAGTTATGGCCTCCTCCACATGCTCACCCAATGTACAGATCCTATTGAACCGAATCAGCTGGGATTTAATAATCCCTCTGAAAGTATGTTTTGGATGGTAACTTGCCTATCAGTCTCCTTAAAGAAGACTTTAGTGGCCAATTATTTAGTTACCCCATCAGAAGGTACAAAAAGGACCTGAGTGTCCCAAAACTCTAGTTTTTCCCTTTGTATATTGTGGGATGTAATGGCAGGATGATGTGTATTGAGGGTTTCTAAGAAACACTCAAAGTCCTGCATAGAACTCACCCAAATTCCAAAGATATCATCCAAATACCTAAGATATAGAAAAGGAAGGATCTGGCATTTAAGAAAAGCTGTCTCTTCCCAGAAACGCATATATAAATTGGCAAAGGCCGGAGCAAATTTCTTACCCATACCAGTCCCATGGATCTGAAGATAGAACTCATCATTAAAATTGAAATCGTTCCTCAAGAGACTCAGCTCCAACAGATCTAAGATTTCCTTATCCGGATGCTGAGGATCAGGAAACCTATCAAATGCCTGTTTTATCGCCCGCATTCCCAAAGCGGTTTCAATGTTTGTATATAATGAGTTAATGTCACGGTTTTCTAATGGTGAAGGAGAGTCGGACCAAACTGCAGCGTGTCGATTCCGATCCATGTTTATTTAAACAAACGTAAAACACGACTAAACACGAACACTACAACACTACAAAACAATAAACTAAACGAAACCCAAAACAGCCTATACATGTGTCAACTAACATCTAACAAGGACATCAAGACACTCAGGACAATTACCCACAATACAACCAAAGAATATGGCTGCCTAAATATGGTTCCCAATCAGAGACAACGATAACCACCTGCCTCTGATTGAGAACCACTTCAGACAGCCATAGACTTTCCTAGAACACCCCACTAAGCTACAACCCCACTAAGCTACACACCACATACAAAAACCCATGTCACACCCTGGCCTGACCAAATACATGAAGAAAAACACAAAATACTTTGACCAGGGCGTGACAGTTTAATATCTATTGAAAATAAGAACGCCCCTAGTGGTAGTTCAAGGCCTTTAAGTTTATCGACAAAATCATATGTATCCTTAACATAAGAAGCGTGCTTCTGGGATAACGGATTAATAAAATAATCAATATATTCAGCAATTCGGTACGATTCCGATCCACAGTCACTAGAATTGTCGCGGTCTTGGCACCTCTGGGCCCAACAGATAAGTGTATTGCTTGGAAGAAATAAACTTATTTTCAAGCAATTCCACCAATATCCTCTTAATCATTTTTTGAGTTTCAGATTGAATAGAGTGATCTAATGGGACATAATTTTTCACGTTAATTAATTGCCTGTTAGCCTCCAACAAAAACTGTACTCTGTCCATGATTACAATCTGTGATCCTTTATCCGCAGGTTTAATGACTATACTCTGATTGGACCCCAACGATTTACAGTTTTTTTTCGATTGCTAAACAACAGTGGGCACAACTGGAGTCACATGTGCAAAACTCTAACTACAGTCTGCACTACGAACAGTCACCTGAGCTAAACAGTTCACATCACCTGCAAAACTCATTCCAAGCAAAACAACTCTTAACACATGGCTCAAAACACGCTCAGTGCAGCCAAACACTATGCACAACTCTCACTGAGATAACACACACTGTCACTCAGAACACACAGAGTAAAAACACTAGCGTCAAACACCAATACAGAAAATACTAACTTTTCATCTTTACAGTTTGAACAATTTCAGTGACTTCATACAAAGTAATATTTTCTTCAAAGAAAAGAGTGACATTCTTTCACATGATTTATTAACATTTTTATAACATAACAATTCTTTAAGGTAAATGAAAATTAGCAGTTTGCTTCAATAGTCTGTAGTAATTTACGGAATTACAGTAATGACAAAAAAAGGTAGAAACTAAAAGTACATAGTGTAATTCGAACAAATAATTGAGGGGCTAATCCTGCCTTTCTCTAGCATCAGGCCACAGGTTTTCTTCAACATCACATCTAATGTTTTCTCTTGCCATGCACCTGGGGAAGAACCTTCTGGAGTGCCTTATCCATCCCTGGCAGTCCTGGACTCGTGTCCTCACATCCGGCACGCATGGCTTCCAAAAGAGACATTTGGTCATGTGGGTGGTGACCAAACACTTTCCACCTCCAGGCAGAGAAAAACTCCTCTATTGGGTTGAGGAAGGGTGAATATGCAGGCAGGTACAAAACCATAAATCTGTGATGTGCTGCAAACCAATCTGTGACAGCTGCAGAGTGGTGAAAAGCAACGTTATCGCAAACTATGACAAAAACTTGGGGGTTTCTTACTGGCTCCCCCTGTTCTGCTGGCACTAGCTGAGCATAGAGCTGTTCTAGAAAAGCTATAAGCCTTTCTGTGTTGTATGGGCCAATGAGGGGTGTGTTGAAGCAAACCATCATTGGCCATTGCAGCATACATGGTGATATTTCCCCCCCTTTGGCCTGGAACCTCCACAGTGGCCCTTTGACCTATAACATTCCTTCCTCTGCGCCGTGTTTTGGCAAGGTTAAATCCAGCTTCATCGATAAATACAAATGAATGTGGTCTTTCCAGTGCTTCCACCTCCATTACTCTCTGAAAAACAAGTGCACAGTTTTACTGTAGAAATGTTAGTGTTTTTTTTTACTGTAAATATTTTGTATAGCTGTGTACGTAACCTCAGACGTCTTACCTGGACATATTGGTATCTTTGCTCTTTTACCCGTTCACTGTTTCTCTCGAACGGTACAGTGTATATGGTATATGTATATGGTACTGTTTCATTGTAACTTGGTGTTTCTTTAGGACTCGAGCAATAGTTGCTGTGCTGACAGAATTAACATTTTCAAATATATCCTTATCAGCCAGCACTCTATCTTGAATCTCCCGCAGTTTTATTGCATTGTTGACAACAACCATGTCAATGATAGCATTTTCCTGAGCATCTGAAAAGATTTTTCCTCTTCCCCCTGTTGGGGGCAGCCTTTGGGTCCTGTTGTAAAAATATATTTTACAGTCAAACTTATATCTGTGTAAATATTCTATAACCCTAACCCTTGCAATACAAAATAGATTCCTGTAATGTTTTCATTTACTGTAAGGATGTAACTCTCACCTGTTTGCATGATGGAAATTTCGCATTACAGATGCCACTGTGGATCTTTGCAGATTGGGTTGCACCCTCAACCCTGCCTCTCTCAATGAGACCATGGTTCACGACATGGTCTATAAGTGTAGCCCTTATTTCATCTGAAATAACAGCTCTTTGTCTTCTTTGTCTTCCTCCACGCATCTGCCCTCTCCCTGCCACCCTTCTCCCTCCACGAACCCATCTTCCTTGTTCCAGGGTTACTGTAATATGTTTGTGTGTTCACTAACAAGTCTAAAACAAGACACCTGCTTAGCCTTTCAGCTGAAATTGCAATCAGCAGTGTTTGAAAGGCACAAGGCTGAAATCTATTCCGTTTTGAATGTGTGGTTCACAGTTTTGACAGCAGTGTGTTAGCATTTGAACAAAGTGCTGTAAATCCACAGTGTTGTGCAGGTTGTGGTTAACTTATTGCGTCGAGCCATCCCGGATCCGGGATCGTGAATACAGCCTCAAGCTCATTACCATAACGCAACGTTAACTATTCATAAAAATCGCAAATGAAATTAAATAAATGCTAGCTCTCAAGCTTAGCCTTTTGTTAACAACACTCATCTCAGATTTTCAAAAATATGCTTCTCAACCATAGCAAAACAAGCATTTGTGTAACAGCATTTAGCGTTAGCATTCAGCAGGCAACATTTTCACAAAAACCAGAACCATTCAAATAAAATAATTTACCTTTTGAAGAACTTCTGATGTTTTCAATGAGGAGACTCTCAGTTAGATAGAAAATGTTCAGTTTTTCCTGAAAGATTATTTGTGCAGGAGAAATCGGTCCGTTTTCTGCGTCATGTTTGGCTACCAAAAAAAAAAACGAAAATTAATTCATCCAAACGCCAAACTTTCTTCCACATTAACTCTATAATATCGACTGAAACATGATAAACGTTGTTTAGAATCAATCCTCAAGGTGTTTTTCACATATCTCTATATCATTCCTGGAAGTCTCCTCTCTGTCTCAATCACATGGATGAATGCGAGCAGCATTCCCTATACCCGCCAGAGGCCAAGCCATCACTTCACTTCTATGAACGTTCTATGAACGGTATAGGGAATCTTCAGAAGGAGTTTGACCCCCGTTCCATATGGGTCACGGTTCCTCTCCTACTCCTGTGATTGTTCGACAGTGTTAGGGTGCCTTACCCTCTTACAATGTGTGATATGCACCCAGGTAGCTCTTTCGGCTAATCTCACAGCGAAGGCAGTCACCAGTAGTACTTGGAATGGTCTCTCCCACCGAGGCTGCTTCCAGTTTTTTTTCTTTAGTGATTGGACCCAGACCCAGTCTCCTGGTTGAATCTTGTGTGCCACCTCCTTCTGTAGTTCTCCTGCTGGGCATAAAACTTTTGACATACGGTTTGGTTAATAAAACAGTTTCTTATTCGTTCTGTTTATTAGCTAAAAATACATTTTTATTAGTTAATTATCCCGTAGGTCACACCTATTCTCGAACACTATTTACCCATCCCCCTTTTGTTACCTGTCTCTGCCCAGGTAACAACCTTGCCTTATTCTTACACAATGACTTAGGTAAGATTTAGTGAATTATCCTTATGTCTGACATTATCATTTAGGAGTGTCCCTTTCATTTCCCACATGTCCAATTCTCGCTTTTGTCTCCACTCAGTAACGGTTATCTACACACTGTTATCTTTGCTCGTCCTGGCTCCCCTTCTAAAACTTCTCTGCTCTCCAACCTTCAAGGTCTCTGCAGTGTGGGGGAGGGCTCTTCTGCCTGCCTGTGGCTGCTTTTCACATTCCCAAATTTGAACTACATGCCTCACTGTTTGGCTTTCTAAACTCATGGATTTTCTTTTAGAAAGAACATGTCTATGAGCGGCTTTTCTCTAAAGTCCTTACATTTCCTTAATCAATCTATCTTAATCCTAACAATAATCCTAAATCATCATAGATGTCCTATATTCCTGTTAAATGTAATACTATTTAAAAAAAAATTATAATCTAATAAATGCTAACCATATTAAAAATCCTTCCTACACTAACAAGCCCTCACCTTGGGGACCCTCAGTATTCTATCTGACAATAACATGGGTTTAATATGTGTTGCAAAGTGTGGAATAAAACTTTGGTCATGGAAAACAGAGTAAAGCAGAACAAAGCATTCTTATAACCCATCTGGTCCTCTCAGCTATTCCTATCCTGCACCAGGTGGGCACCATGCCACCTTTCACGACAGGGAGAACAAACATACATGGGTCATCCTCAGTCAGTCTCATCCTCCCCTGAAAGCATGCTTCACCTCAGCCTCTCCAACTGGAGCATCAAGCAAAGGCATCATGCCTGAAGCCTTCACCACATCTAACAGACTTCTTAAAACACGGTATGATGCAAGCAGAATACAAGAATTAGGGTCAGAAATCCAGTAACCACCATACCAGTATACTTACCAAACCAGGCTCCCAACTAAGAGAACAGTCAGACTCCTCCACCCCCGCCATGGTCCTCATCTCAGCAGATAGTGCATCAAGCCCATTAAGGCCCTTAGATATACTATCATCTGGACTGGTGTTATTAGGAATATACGTGCAACATTGTTCACCGAACATCTTGCAGGCGCCCCCCTGACTAGCAAGAGGCATATCCTAAGCAAGTCTATTCTGTATAAGACAGCCACAAATTGTCCCTACCATCAAAACCAGTCTCAGTGGCTAATTGATCAATAGTTGAATAGTCTAACATTAATTACCTGAATGGGATTTTTAACCCAGTAGTAGCAGGTTCGGTCCAGGGGTGGTAGAGGAGTGTGTCTGGCCCTGGTTCGTCTGGGACCTCTGGTTTTGGCAGTACCTTAATAGAAAACACACCCATCATGTCTGACACGGTCCTTTGTAGTCCGAGGGTGTAAGTGCCTGCATCAGAGAGCTTAATAGTTTTGATGGTTAGTAGGATTTCATCACCTTTACAAAGTTCAACAGTGCTCCCAGGTTTCCCCCATATCATGGAAAACCTATCCAGCTTTGTGGGATCCCCTAATGCTATAAGGATATCCTCTTCTCCAATCCCAGAACTGTCCCAAGTTGGTTATCATGTAATCCCCATACGGACACCCTCCCCCATTACACAGGTAATGTCCCCCGTCTTTTGACACTCCTGTACACGAGTGTTAAAACCAAACAAAAATATCTCGATTTCTTCCCTGCCCTGTTGGCTCAAAATATGTTATCTTCCCCTATTTATTCTCAATGATAAATATGACTTTCTCTCTGTTACAATACCAAATTCCTAATAGCCCATTCAAAAAACTTCACAGCTAATGTTATAAGACAGAATCCTGAACCACTTTCTCATTTGCGGTTCAAACAGTAATTCTAATCCCGCACCCAAAACTGCTTAATTTCTAATGAATTTACCTTAAAACTAGTAACTCAATATGACCCCATTCATTATACAAATGACTCTCCCCTGAGGCTGATCAGACCTCAGAAGCCAGTCATGATAAGGTCAAAAGGTCATACCATATTAGGCATAAAGAACCCTTTATCCTTACAATAGAAATAGTCACCTGTGTAATTCAAACCCATAAAAAAAACATCTCATAAGGTTCCATATGTGAGCGTGCCTCTTTAAAATACCCTTGCACTAAAACAAATCGTTCTAACAGTTGTTTTATATATATATATATATAATTTGCAGACCTTTTGGTCGTTTAAAGCTGCTCTCTCCCCCACTCTCCCCAAAATTATAATCCCAGGAGGCCTCTAAAAGTGAGACACCACACCCCTAACTATCATTCACTAATGCTACCTCGAATCAGAAACTCAACAAGTGAACTATAACTAAAACCTAATGATAATTCCCCTTTGACTCAAATCATTAATCATAAGTTTTAAACATCGTCTACGGATATGTTTACTTAAATGAACATGCTACCTTTAGATACAATTAACCCGATAACATTATTATCCAATGCATTACTTTTTCTCTCTGCCGCAAATGTCATACATTTCATAGTGTAAGGAATCCGTAATTTAATCCCCGATATTTAATAAATATGCATTCGCATTCCCTCATGGCTCCTTTAATTTACTTACTTTTGGGTAACTCCCATCCGTCACGGAACAAAGAGTTCTACCTAAACCCGCCAGAACACACTGTTCAACTAAGTTAAATCAAACCCTAAAATTGACCATAACCAGTAAACAAATAAACAAAACACTTTTATATCAACTTCTGAAAAGATACTCGAAACCTAGATACACACACTAACAACCATACGATTTGCTCCGTTATCCCCAGTGACAAAAGTGCCTCGCTAGTGACGTCATCATCAAGCGCTCAACCTGCCAATTCGTAGCGACTTCAAATGAATTGTAAATAATTCTTGTTCGATTAACCAAACCTAATTTGTCACATCTGTTCAAATCCTGAATTATAATTTACCACCCCAACCAACATCTCTAAATTCGCCAATTTTATAAAAGCTTTTCGATGGG
Source organism: Oncorhynchus keta (assembly GCF_023373465.1). NCBI lineage: Eukaryota > Metazoa > Chordata > Actinopteri > Salmoniformes > Salmonidae > Oncorhynchus > Oncorhynchus keta. The sequence continues at coordinate 47,678,792 of NC_068440.1, read as the reverse complement.
CATAAATCATAATTGTCACTTTGTTATCATTTAGAATCCATTTTGCTCTAAGTACCTGTCTCGTCTTTGACTTAGTATTTTCATTACAACTCTCTTCCCAATACGTTATTCACTTGTCTAATTACAAACTCAGACCAGCATTAGTGAGTGTACGCCTTTAAAATGCCTTGTCTCTGGGAACAGGGAAATCCCCTTAAACCAAACTTTCACTCCTACAACGACACCCAATAATTCTGATGATCCCTTCACATCGTTCGTTTTAAATCTCTTGATGTATCATGTAACTTATTTTTCTATCTTCGACATGTCGTCCCACAATATATTTTTTTTCCTGTCATACACTCCAACCACTGTGATTACCGTGCACTGTCCCCAACCACTGTGATTACCGTGCACTGTCCCCAACCACTGTGATTACCGTGCACTGTCCCCAACCACTGTGATTACCGTGCACTGTCCCCAACCACTGTGATTACCGTGCACTGTCCCCAACCACTGTGATTACCGTGCACTGTCCCTTTTAAAATAAGACATTTTATTTGTTCCTCGCAATGAGAACGGAATTCAGATCATTTTTAGAATACGTCATTTTTTGTTCAAATGCACTGGCGTTACCTTAACCAAAACTAAATACTCGGAAAAACAATCACAACTTCTTACGATTAAACTATTCTTACCTAATTTATAGTCCAAAGCATACATAATTAATCATTTCAACTATAATTTCCTCTAACAGTAAGTAAAAGTAACTGAAGGTAAAAAAAAATTGAGAGTCCGTGGTCACGGTAACTCTATGGTGCTATTGGAGGCCTATTTTTGTGGTCTGAATGACCCCCTATTTTTTTTATATGGGATGTGGGGTGTGTAAGGTGCAGGTGCACTGTATGTCCAGATGTTCCTCCGCTGTACTGGAAGCCTCAGCCCGTGGTAGTGGTGTTGGTCCTGGAGGGGTTTTAGGGAGGTCCATCCTTGGTCCATGAGTCTCAGTGAGATTTTTTTGATGTCTACGTTGTGGTTTTATTTTGGAAGTGGCTGCTGACCAAGGAATCCTTAAGGTTTTTGTTCCTTTTGAAGGCCAGGATGGGTGTGTGGAGAGGGAGTAGTTGTTTTGACCGTAGTCTCTTCTGGATGTGGGTCGCCACCCGGTAGCTTGGTGAGCTGTATGGTGGAAGTGGGCCATCTGGTATGGTGGGGTGGAGCCTCTTTCTTGGGAGAGTTTCTTTAACATCGGTTCTTGTTGGTCTTTGGTTGGTGAGGCCAGGTTGTCCCGTGTTTTCAGAATGGTAGTGGTGAGGGTCTGGTGTGCCAAATGTTTTTTTTTATATATTTTGCTGTGGTATTGTTCCACCTGTGGAGGTATTAACCCTCCGGTACTGGATTGGTGAGGGCTTCGCCTTTCGCTGGGTTTTGCTACTGGATAGAGCAGGTGGGTTGATCTGGTCCGTGGAGTTTCTGGAGGGGGACAGAGCACAGGGTCAGGGTCCATGATTCGATAGCTACTGTTGGGTTGTAGGAAGTTTATGGTGTTTTTGGAATTTCCTGCACCGTGTTAGGGTTGGGGTTAGGGGTTAGGGTTAGGTTTCTAGTTTTGAGTCGGTTGATCCACTTCCATCTCTGACACGTGGAAACCGGAAGGGGAAGGGAGGGGTTGCACTCCACATCACATACGCGCGGGTCGGAGGGTACGGGCGCGGCCGGCCAAAGTTGTAGGCCCCATGGTAGCCCACTTGTAGATTAACCCATTGGTAGGGTTAAAGGACTGTCTGTCTGTAGGGTTAGGGTTAGGTATGGTTTTAGAATGGTTAAGGTTAGGGTTTAGGGTTAGGGTAAGATATGTTTTTTTAAGAAGGGTTAAGGTTAGGGTTAAGTTTAGGTATGGGTTTTGGGATGGTTAAGGTTAGGGTTAGGGTAAGGTATAGAAAAGGTTAAGTTTAGGTAGGTCTGTCAACTCAACTTAGGATCAGGCAAAGCCCTTGAGTTGCGTACCTTATGCAGGTCCGGTTCTCGGTTGGTTGCCATGTGTCCATGTCGAGTGGTATGATCATGGTGTCAAGGTCCGCTATGTCAACGGAGGTGGAAAGCATAGTGCAACCTAGGAGTTTACTCTCTTTCGGATCCTTCTTCTTTAGCTCCATGTTGTCTATGTATTCACTTCAGTGTTCGTCAGTCTTTGGTCCTGGATGTTTTCAATCATGTGTATGATTGGGAGTTATTCCCTTCCAGGATCCTAATTCCAAATCAACCCATGTCTAGTCGAATCCAGCTGGTCTGTATGGGTATACTCGGCGTAGGATCAGGCAAAACCATTGAGTTGCGTACCTTGTGCAGGTCCGGACCTCAGTCGGTTGCCATGTGTCCCTGTCAAGTGGTCAGTCAATAACAGCCAGTGGTTTGAGCAGACAAAAACCCAGAAGGCGAGCCCTCTATACGGTTGTCATGCATCCGCCCCTGGAGTCGCGTCCTGTGTTTAGGTCGGTGTATGGAGGGTTTAGAAACCGGCAAACGTTCTCTGGCTTACGTATGAAACATCCGGCAGTAGTAGAAGTTAATTGGGTGCTTCCATCCCCACCATCTCAGTCGTAGGTAATTCAGTGGTTTTGGGTAATAGTGACCAGTGGAATTACTCCCTTCCAGGATCGTAACGTTTCTCTGGAGATACAACTCACCACTATAACTGTTCCTCTGTCTGGAGATACAACTCACCACTATAACTGTTCCTCTGGAGATACAACTCACCACTATAACTGTTCCTCTGTCTGGAGATACAACTCACCACTATAACTGTTCCTCTGGAGATACAACTCACCACTATAACTGTTCCTCTGGAGATACAACTCACCACTATAACTGTTCCTCTGGAGATACAACTCACTATTATAACTGTTCCTCTGTCTGGAGATACAAATTACCACTATAACTGTTCCTCTGTCTGGAGATACAACTCACCACTATAACTGTCCCTCTGGAGATACAACTCACCACTATAACTGTCCCACTGTCTGGAGATACAACTCACCACTATAACTGTTCCTCTGGAGATACAACTCACCACTATAACTGTCCCACTGTCTGGAGATACAACTCACCACTATAACTGTTCCTCTGGAGATACAACTCACCACTATAACTGTTCCTTTGTCTGGAGATACAACTCACCACTATAACTGTTCCTCTGTCTGGAGATACAACTCACCACTATAACTGTTCCTCTGGAAATAAACAGTTAACGTTTCCAGAGGTATATCATCCCTAGACAGTGAATTGGTTCGTAGTCCAGGTAAAAAAAATGGTTTGGTTGTCCAGGCTAAGTGCGGCGGGGTAAGGGGTCCCCCAGCGGGAAATTCCTCTGCGGGGTCCGATACCTCGCCAGACATTATCTGGGCACCCCAGGGGTTATCCGGCAGACGCGATCCTCCAGCGGCAGCGCATAACCCAAAAGCCCCTCTTTTGGGTATCCCAACCCGCTAGGAGGAAACACGCGCTACTGAACCTACTGCCAATCCAGATCTAATCTGGGGTAGATAGTGGTCCAGCGCGTTACGTGAGTCTCCCGTGTGTAAGGGGGCTGGGAAGGTTGTGCCGATAGGTCTGCCAACAGGCCCCAGAGGGGTCCCGAAGGAGTCCGGTCTACCATTTCCTCCCTTCTTCTTGCTTGGTGTATGGTTGGGCCTGATTGCTTAGGGTCTGCTCGCTGCGGGGGAGTCGACAAAACCGTGCCCCCAGAGTAGTTGGAGAAAAAAGGTTCTCGTCCGTTGGGGGTGCTGGTGGGTATCTTCGGTGAGGTAGATTTGGAAGGATGGTGAGATGGTGAGGGTTCTTGGTAATTAACATATAGCTATTTAGATTCTATTCTGTAGTTTCTTTGCATCAAAGGGTCCATGGTCATGGTAACCCTGAGTTCAAGAAAGCTGAAAAAAAAAAAATAATAATATAACCATATATAAATATATAGTTATATATATATATATAATGTTTTTTTTTTTTTAATAAAAAGGAAAGTATTTCTTGAGTCCATGGGCATGGTAACTCTATGGTGCTATTTGAAGATCTGTTTTTTGTGGTCTTAATGACCCCCTATCTGTTGTATGGGATGTGGGGTGTGTAAGGTGCAGGTGCAGTGTCTGTCCAGTCGTTCCTCCGTTGTACTGAAAGCCTCAGTAATGGTCCAGCCGTGGTGGTGGTATAGGGCCTGGAGGTTCTCGGGGGTTGTAATTCGTCCATCTGGTTTATGATGTGAGGTGGCTGCTGACCAGGGAGTCCTTGAGATTTTTGTTCCATTTGAAGGCTAGGATGGGTGTGTGGAGAGGGAGTAGTTGTAGGCGCTGGAGTCTTTGCTGGATGATAGTAGTCACTCGGAGGCTGGGTGAGTTGTAAGTTGTAATGATGGGTAGGATCCGGTGGTTTCCTTTGTTGGGTCCCGGGCGTGGGTGTCTCCTGGTATAGTGTTTAGTTTTTTTGAGCTCCGAGCGGGTGTATCCTCTGTTTTTGATGAGTGCTTTGGAGAGGGTGCGTGTAGCAATTTTGAGGTCTTTGGGTTGTGTGCATATCCGGTGGAACCTCAGGAATTGTGATTTTAGTATTCCTCTCCCGGTGTGCGGAGGATGGAAGCTGGTGGCATGCAGAAGGGCGTGGGTGTCTGTGTTCTTGAAGTACATTTTGGTATCGAGTCTCCCAGTCCTGATGAGGTTGGGTCCTTTGTAGGTGATGGTGTCCAAGAAGTGTACTTGAGAACTGTGGAGTTGGTGTGTCAAGTTGATGGAGGGGTGGTGGCTGTTGAGAATGGCGGTGAATTGAAGGAATTCTGCTGTGCCATGTTGCCATATTCTCCATATGTCGTCGAGATAACGGTATAGGCGGAATGTTTTGAGTGGGCATAGTGGGTAGACAGTGTTTTCCCATTCGGCCAGGTAGATGTCCGCATAGGCCGGTGCAAATCTTTTCCCCATGGCTACCTCTTTGGTTTGGAGGTAGGTGTTGCCGTTGAATTCGAAATCGTAACGGGTAAGGGCCTGTTCTAGGAGGCGTAGGAGGTGGTCATCAGGTCAGTCCGGTGAGGGGTATTTTATAAGGGTGGCTCTGACAGCTGTTAGTCCCGCTCCTAGTTCGATGTTGGTGTAGAGGCTCTCGATGTCCATGGTGAATAGGAGGTCATCAGGGGTGACTGGGGTGTTGGCGATTTTCTGGAGGAAGTTGGGGGTATCTTTGAGGTGGCTGTTGTGTTTGGAGGCAAGGGGACGTAGGTGTATGTCTAGCCATTGAGAGATGTCGTATGTTTCACTGCCGCAGTCTGAGATTATGGGTCTCCCCGGGGGGGTTTCAAATGGAAGAGGCCAAGTGGAGGGGTCTTTGTGGATTTTGGGGAGTAGGTAGAAGCACCTGCTCCTAGTAGGTGTATCCCCTGTGAGGTAATCTCATTGCCTTTTGGTGATTGAGGTTCTTCCGTTCCATTTGGAGGAGTTCTCTGCTGTAGATCGGAGGTAGATGGGTCTCTCTATGTGTTGGTAAAAGGCTGTGTTTTGGAGTTGCCTTTCAGCTTCGAGGATATATTGTTGGGTATCCATGGTGACGATAGCTGAGCCGTTATCCGCTGGTTTGATGATGATTGTGGGGTTGTTTTTGAGTTGTTGGAGTACTGTTTTTTCCTCCTTGGTGAGGTTGTTGGTGGGTTCCGGGGAGAAGGTATCCCGGTCTTTATTCATGATGTCCGTTATCCAGGGGGGTAGATCTGTGATAGGCGGTACCCAGCCTGTGGGTTTTTGTAGCCGTGCTAATTTGTCCCTGTGGGCTGTGGTGTCCTGTGTTAGGGGTTCCAGTTGGTGGAAGAATGTAGCCACTTTGAGTTTATTGTGGTAGTGGTTTATTTCCGTTTGGAGTGTAGTACGGGTGTGGTATCCGTTTTTGGTGGTAGGGATGAAGTTGAGGCCTCTTCGTAGGAGGCTGAGTTGCGTAGGGGAGGGGGAGAAGGAGCGTGATAAGTTAATCACCTCGGAGCCTTTGATGGTTGGTGTAGGGTTTATGGGTGTTGAGGGTGGTGCCAGTGGGTTGACCCTGGTTTCCGGGGATGTGTGTTGGTTGTCCGTTTTGTTGGATGATCTGCTTCTTTTGGGAGGAGGGGGAAGTGGTGATGGGAAGGTGTTGGTTCTGCTCTTCTGGGTGGTGGGGAGGAGGGGTGCTGCTGCTGTCTTCAGCGTGGGTGTGTACCATCTCCCCCTGGTCAGGGTAAGAGAGGGGAAGGTGTTGGTTCTGCTCTTCTGGGTGGTGGGGAGGGGGTGCTGCTGCTGTCTTCAGCGTGGGTGTGTACCATCTCCCCCTGGTCAGGGTAAGAGAGGGGAAGGTGTTGGTTCTGCTCTTCTGGGTGGTGGGGAGGGGGGGTGCTGCTGCTGTCTTCAGCGTGGGTATGTACCATCTCCCCCTGGTCAGGGTAAGAGAGTGTGTTATGTGGTGTTTTGTTTCCACCATTTCCAAATTGCTGTGGCAGTCTTGGGAGTCCAGTGGAGGTAGTCTTGAAGGGTGTGGAAGTCGGCTGTGGGTAGGAGAGGGATGTGTGGATGGTTTTGGATGTATCTGTTGATGACGTTCAGGTTGATTCTATCCTCGAGTGGCATTTTGGGGGAGTAGTTGATGAGCGGGATGAAAATCTCCGCGTTGGGGAAGGCTAGGGTAGCCGTGTGGTGGAGGTGGGAGACATCGGTACGGTGTTGGGTTGCGTCCCCTAGTTCTCTGTCGTTGAGGCCGAATGACAGGATGGGTTTGGTAACCAGGGGTTCTCCTTGGGGTAGGAGGAGTGATATCATCCGGATGGCGTGTTCAATCTTAGCTCCGGGGTAGGCCTCTGTTTGAACCTGTTCGGAGTAGATGAGGGGTAGCTTGGAGATGTTGGAATCACCCATGATGAGGAAGGGTCTTAGTGGTTTGATTATCCACCTGTTCTTGTCTCCTCTGGATGGGTTCCTTCTGTGGAGACTGTTATCCATCCTTTTGGGAGGTATTAGCTCCGGTGGTGTCCCTAGGGGATCCGAGGGTGGGGTGGATGTCTCTGTGGCTTCCGGCACGTGGGTACTGTAGGTAGAGGATTGGGGGGTGGTGGATGAGCCCTCCGTGGGTGGGTGGGTGGTGTATCTGTTGCCTCCTCTCTTTTGGTGGGGGGTCACAGGATTTGTGTAGTCTTTTTCCTGGGATCCGAGGGGCTCTGGTTTTAGTAGGTTTTGTTTGGAGAGAAGAGGTCTCCGCCTGTGTGGGTGGAGAGTTTTGAGGTTCCGAGGTAATCCGAGTGTTGTCCTGGTGTGGGGTGGTGGCGAGAAGGTAACATTTTTCCACCTGGGATGCTACATCCATGAGTGCTTTATCCTCCATAAGGTCAGGTTCAAGCAGGTGCTGTGGGGTTGGTGGTATAGGAGAGAGTGGTGGTCCAGAGAGTGCAGGTGGGTTGGTGGTGAGTGTCTGGAAGGTGGGGAGGTTGTTGTCCGTTGCTGCCCAATCGTTGATGATCTTTTTGATGCCCTTTGATTGGGGTGGAGGATTGTGCTTGTCCCTGAGTGGTGAGTTGTTAGCCAGGCGTTTTCGTGGCTTGGTTATCCTCTGTTCCTGTTGCTTTGCATGCCGGTCCTCCCTGGTTTGGGTGTGGGATGGCACGGCAGGATCAGGAGCCGCCTTAGCACTCGCTGCCTGTACCTGGTCCTTTGTAGTCCTGGTCGGGCTAGGATTTCGGGGTGGTCTTGTTTTTACCGGAAGGGACCCTACCCTATCCACCCTGGTCAGGGTATGGATAGGTCTCTGGGTCCCCTGGTATGGTAGAGGTGAGAGGCTTGTTGTGGGAGATGTCTTTGTAGTTCTCTGTAGGATAGGGGAAATGTTTATCTCCGGAGTGGTGGTGGTGTTGGATGATTCTGGAAGAGGGGAGGTAGAATCTTCCCTCAGGGGGAATCGTCCCGATGTGGGGTGTCCGTGGGTCCGTGGAGAAGGAGAGGGTCTACTTGTGTGTATCCCCGGTAGGGTGGTATCCCCCTCGTCCTCGCTGTGAGGTTGGCAGTGGGTGAGTGGTGGTAGGAATGGGCTGTTGTCTCTCGTAGGCCAGTTCCCGTAGAATTTGGGGAGTGAATCCCTGATGTCCTGTAACAAGTAGTCCCGGAGTGGTTCACTAAGGAGCTTCTGGGCCCATATGATACCTAAGTACCAGGCTTCCTTCCAGTCAGGGCAGGATGGAGTGTTGCAGAGTATGGTGTATCTGTGGGATAGTTCCTCCCTGTAGTGCTGTTCAAGGATCTGGTGGCTAGTGTGGGATAGTTCCTCCCTGTAGTGCTGTTCAAGGATCTAGTGGCTAGTTTGGATCCAGAGTGAGGATGCTGTAGCGAGAGCTGCTAGGGTGGTGTCAGATGCTCCTGATGGTGTGAAGGTAGCCGTGAGCGTTCTGGCCTTGTGGAGGTAGCCTGGAGGTAGCTGGTTGTCCGAGAGGTAAAAAAGCTGATCGTCTCCATGTGGTGTCTGGCTCTAATCAGCTTAGAGAGTGACCGTGCTGTGGAGTTGAGGTTGGGGGGGATAGGTGGGGCCCCAGTGGTGTGGTGTTCCTCCGCTTTGTTGCTGGTTGGTGAGACTGGGTTAACCTGGTGGTTAGGGGTGGTGTCCCTAGGGGTCTGCTCATCTGCTGGGCTACTGTCCTACACGCAGCACTACTCTTGGTAGGAGTTATGGTCCTGTGGGGCCGTGTGGTTGAAGGTGTGGGTTGGGGTGGGGTAGATAGCTCCATTTGGTCTGCTGGTTGGGTCCGGGATGTGGAGTGCCTGGAGAAGGGTTTCAGACGTGTGCTGCGAATGAATCCTCTAGGGGTGTGGTCTCCATATCTGTGTGCGTGACGCTTGGGAGTATCTGTTGGACGTGGTGGGTTAGGGGTTAGGGTTAGGGGGTTAGGGTTAGGGTTGGGGTTGGGGTTGGGGTTAGGGGTTGGGTTAGGGTTAGGTTTTGCATATAGGGTTAGGGTTAGGTTTTGCATATAAATGTGTTTCGTTTCAACTAGTTAGGGTTAGGGGTTAGGGTTAGGGGTTAGGGGTTAGGGGTTAGGGTTAGGGTTAGGGGTTAGGGGTTAGGTTTTGCATATAAATGTGTTTCGTTTCAACTAGTTCGTTTTACGGTGCACTGGCCTATCTCCTGTTTATCCCTCCCATTTGTGATGATCTAATGTAATGGGTGTAGTACTTAAAAAGGCCCGTAGATGTCCTCCTAAGACCATAAATAAAACTGAGGTAAGCTCCAAGTTGCCTCTTTCTGGGTGGCCGTACAGAAGTCAATGTGGTGAGAGATTCATTCAACCATAGTGTTGTTAAATGTGAACATAAACGCCATGTTGTGCATTTAAATGGTTTTATTGTTTTGTTAAAGGACAGAAAAACCTAAAAGAGGCAGTGCCAAACTAAAACCAAACAAACCATAAATCTATAGAGAATAAAAATAAATTATGAATAAAACCATGTTCTTCTCCATCCATTTTCCTGTCTGTTAAAACCCATTTTCTAAAACCTCTCGTTCAGGCCATTTGGCGTTATTGTCTGTAGGTGCTGGATCCACTCCCGTTCTACCCTCTTTCGCTGCCCACAGGTCCAGCCTATATGTGCCTGTAACCCTGATATGGTAAGGTGAGTGATGGGATGCTCCTGGAAGTGGGTTATGAGTTCTGTTTGTAGGTGTGCCCTTTTAATGTTATACAGGTGTTGTTTGAGTCTGGTTTCTATGGTGTGTTTGGTTTCTCCAATGTATTGTTTATTGCAAAGTGTGCATGTAATGATATAAATGGTGTTATGTGTGTTCAATGAATAAGATTCTTGTACTGGTGCTGATGTGTGGCTATGTATATTTGTAATGAACTTTATCTGTCGAAAATGGACGTTATGAGGTTTGAGGTCTTGTGGTGGCTTGCTACTGAATCTTGCTTTGGTGAGCATGTCCTTTAAGTTTTTGTTCTTTCTAAATGCTGAGATAATTCTGTATGGTTTGAGTGGTATGTAAGTGTGCTGAACTGTAGAGAAGTTGTGTTTGAATGATTGATGTAGGGGTCTAATTCTATGTGAAAATGTGGTTACTAGGGGGATGATAGTTGTCTGTTGATTGGGTATTGATGACAAAGGAGGGGAGACAGAGGAAGTGTTCCGGTTTAGTGGTTGGTGCAGATCACTTTCCATAGGGGAGTCAGGGTTAGGGTGAGGGAGGGAGATAGGATGAGAACCCTGGTTAGGGTAATGGTACACATTAGGGTTAGGCGTGGGGTTAAGGGAGAGGTTAGGATTAGGCGTGGGGTTTGGGGAGGGGTTAAGGTTAGGCGTGGGTTTAAGGGAAAGGTTAAGGTTAGGAGTGGGGTTAGGGTTAAGGTTGGGGTTTGGGGAAAGGTTAAGGTTAGGTATGGGGTTTGGGGAGAGGTTAGGGTTAGGTGTGAGGTTGAGGGAAAGGTTAAGGTTGGGCGTGGGGTTAAGGGGAGGGTTAAGGTTAGGCGTGGGGTTTGGGGAGAGGTTAGGGTTAGGCGTGGGGTTTGGGGAGAGGTTAGGGTTAGGTGTGAGGTTGAGGGAAAGGTTAAGGTTGGGCGTGGGGTTAAGGGGAGGGTTAAGGTTAGGCGTGAGGTTTGGGGAGGGGTTAAGGTTAGGAGTAGGGTTGAGGTTAGGGTTAAGAGAGGTGGATGATTTGCTGTGGTCTGTGGGTGTTGGATGAATGGGAGGGAGGGCGGCCAATGTGTTGTTTTTAATAGTTCTTAAAAATCGTTTTGAATATCCTCTTCTTCTAAGTGCGTTGAATAGTATATTTATTGCATAATCCAGGTCTTGCTTGCAAGATGATATCCTGTAGAACCGTATAATTTGTGATTTTATTATTCCCTTAAATGTATGTTTGGGGTGGTAACTGTGTTTATGAAGTAAAGCATGTGTGTCTGTTGGTTTGAAGTAGACTCTAGTGTGTAGTGTTTTCTGTGATTGATTGTTGTTACTGAAAAAAACTGTTGTGTCTAAGAAGTTGACTTCTTGCGGATGAATTGTGTATTTAACCTTAATGGATGGATGATGACCGTTGAGAATGTTTATAAAATTTGTGAATAACTGGATGTCGTGGGGCCAGGCTCCTATTATGTCATCTAAAAAGCGGTAATAGAAAGTGGGTTGATATGGACACTTGGCCAGTGCCTCTCTCTCCCATTCAGCCATGTATATGTTGGCGTAAGCAGGTGCAAATTTCTTGCCCATAGCTGTTCCCTCCACCTGCAGGTAATATTGGTCATTGAATAAGAAGTCATTACTAGTCAGGCTGATTTCTAATAGTTGTAATATTTCTTTGTCCGGTCTAGTGTTGTCTGGGTATCTCTTAAAGATGTTTCTAATTGCTTGTATTCCTGTTGCTGTATTTATGTTGGTGTATAGGCTATCAATATCTATTGTGAATATGTGTGTATGGGAGGGAACAACTATGGGTCCAATCCTCTCCATGAAGTGGTAGGTGTCCCTGAGGAAGCTGGGGTGCCTAGTGGAGAGAGGGTTGATGTGATGATCTATATATTGTGAAATGTTGTAAGATTCACTATTGCAGTCTGAGACAATCGGTCTGCCAGGAGGAACTTCAAAGGGAATTGTCCATGTCTCCGGTTCCTTGTGTACTTTTAACAGTAAATAGAATAGTCTAGGTCGTGGGGTGTCTGTACCGTAGAGAAAGTCCCGTTGTTTTGCTGTGATGTAGTGTTGGTCGTAGAGTCTTTTTATTATTGTCCTTAGCTGTGTCTGTGTCTGTGGTTGTATACTGTTTTCTATATGTTTATAATGTTTGGTGTTTGATAACTGTCTGTTGGCTTCATACATGTATTGATGTTTATCCAATATTACTATTTTTGAACCTTTATCTGCTGGTTTAATGATGATGTGTGGGTTGTTTTTAAGTTGTTGTATTGCCTGTCTTTCTACGTGTGTGAGGTTATCCTCCCTATCTATGTGAGTCTGATGATTGTGAAGTGTGTTTTTGTCCATTCTAATTAGTCTCCTGATTCTGCCATCTATCTGGGAGGTTTTAGGTTCCCAGGTAGATGGTAAAGTAAATGGTAGGTGATTGTCCTCTGTGTTGTAGTCAAAATAGTCCAACAGTTTAAGTCTTCTATGGTATTTGTGGGTGTCCCTTTGAAGTTCCTCCCAATCAAATTTGTTTGGGCGAGGGATGAATGTCAACCCTCTCTCCAGGAGCTTTACCTGTGCTGCTGTGGGTATGAAAGATTTGGAAAGATTCATGATATTAGTTGTTGACCGGTCCGCTGCTCCCCTTGGTGGGGGATCTGCACTGGTTATTGGGGAAGGAGAGAGATTGCAAGAAAAGTTATTTCTATCCAGACTGTGGCTTGTGGTTAATGTAAATTTAACTGTTACACCAGTGTTGAAAGATGAGGTCTGCTGTGGTGGATGTCCAGTGTATGAGATCTGTTGTGTGAAATGTGTCTTGTGGGATCTCTAATAGGGTTGGGAAGTTAGTGGTGATGTAAGCGTTGATGAGCTTAAGGTTTCTCTTCTGCTGTGGAGTAAGAAGAGGTGAATGGCTGATGACAGGAATGTATATTGTTGCGTTTGGAAATGTTTTCTTTGCCTCCTTGTGCATAACTGACAACTGTTTTAGTGATGTTTGGAATGGGTCATGGTCTTTATTGTTCAGGCCCACCGAGATAACAACCATCGCTGTGTCTGTGTATGGGGGTTTTCTCCAGTACTTTTATGAAGTGGTAGAATGTTGCCCCTGGGTAACTGTCTACCTGGATGTTGGGGTTATTGAATGGTGGGACCCGGTTGAGATTTGAGTCTCCTATGATGAGTGTTGGTGTATGTCCCTCAATGTTCCAATCTGCTACCTTGTAGTTCGGCCTAGCCTTGTGATAGAAGGGTTTTTGGGAAGGGTGTGTGGGTATAGGCTGTGGTTGGGGTTGGGGTTGAAGGTGGGGCTGTGGTGGGTGTGATGGTGGGTATTTTGAGGCGCCAGTTGTACAGGGACCCTGGACCGGTAGAGGCACAGCTATATTCGTTTTTTGTGGGGGTTCGGATTTGGGAGCTTTGGGGTGTTGTCCATTGTCTTGCCCTTTAGTCCTCGTCATGTGCCCCTTGAATTGCCCTGTCCTTGTCTGTACCCCTTGCCTGGCGCCTCCTGTGGGTGAAAGAGGAGCAGATGTAATTATGTCCCTGAGTAATATTGATACGTTACTCTGTGCTCCTTTGCAGTTAGTGTTTTGTTTAATGGGTGTAGCTGTAAGTGTATCTGTTTCTGTTTGACTGTTGGCTGTGTGGTGAACCTGGGCTATGATAGGGGTGACTGCTTTAGGAGTAGGGGTGACTGCTTTAGGAGTAGGGGTGACTGCTTTAGGAGTAGGGGTGACTGCTTTAGGAGTAGGGGTGACTGCTTTAGGGGTAGGGGTGACTGCTTTAGGGGTAGGGGTGACTGCTTTAGGGGTAGGGGTGACTGCTTTAGGGGTAGGGGTGACTGCTTTAGGGGTAGGGGTGACTGCTTTAGGGGTAGGGGTGACTGCTTTAGGAGTAGGGGTGACTGCTTTAGGAGTAGGGGTGACTGCTTTAGGAGTAGAGGTGACTGCTTTAGGAGTAGAGGTGACTGCTTTAGGAGTAGAGGTGACTGCTTTAGGAGTAGAGGTGACTGCTTTAGGAGTAGAGGTGACTGCTTTAGGAGTAGGGGTGACTGCTTTAGGAGTAGGGGGGCCCACTGGACTTTTCCATTTCTCCTCTCCAGTTGTGGGGGTTGTAGGGGTTGCTATGTTTCCCTCTCCTTTTTGCTTGGAAAGGGAGGAATCAGCCAGAGTGGGTGTTGGGGGTGGGGAGTGAAGATGTGTTTTGGAGAGAGTCTGTATGTGGAGGTTGTAGGTTTCACTCAGGGTCGGTTGTTTTCCCAGTGATAGTGTCCGTAGGTATGATGGTTGTTTTTTTGGCAGGGGGCGAGGTTTTGATAGAGGTGGAAACTCCTCTGCTGAGGAGAGAAGGGGCACTGGGTTCGGAATTGGAGTTAGTATCGTTGGTCGGGAAATTTGTAGTGGGGTGTGTTCTATTATTGGAAGTGTATGTGGTTGGTCTCCTATTGTGTTGGTCTGTATAGTTATTTGTTGGGGAGAGGAAGTGGTCTGAGGGGGTTTCAGGGTGGTTTCGACTCTAATGATGGTGGTGGGTGTCAATTTATGTTTGTACCTCTTATGTGCCCAGCCTGTTGCGATTGTCAGTGCCAGAGTGTTGGGTCTATTTATTTGTTGTGTAATAGTGTAGGTGATTGACCGGTAATGTGCCTGTAGTATGTTCATGTTGTTTTGCATCCACTGGTGTGTGTTCTGTGATAATTTTGTTGTGGTGTTATCTGTGGGTGAAGATGGTTTGATAAAGTTGGTGACACGATGCACCTGTCTCATCATGCCAGTGGGGAATGTCTGGTTTTTAAATGCTTTTTCCACCACCTCCATGTGGTGGGTTGCCTGTATTAATTTAAAATACAGTTTGGCAGTCTGTCTTGTCTCCTCATCTGGGGGTTCGTATCGGCCCGGCCGTCTGTATGCATAGGGTTGGGTTTGTGGTATCCTATCATATGACCTGGTCTTTAGATTCATTAGTGCCTGCATTGTTCCTAAACCCTGAGGCTAAAATACCTAAATACTGCGCTTCCTAGTTAGTATCCTACAATCGGGTTGTTCTCGGTGGAGGAGGACCGGACAGTGTAATTCAAAAAAGCAGGGCAATACTATATTTAGAAATAGAAGATGTGAAGGCCTGAACAGCACGATACTTTTTGTGCTGCTCAGAGCCAGTCCTTACCGCCTTGTTATTTTGTCTGCCGGGTTTATTGAAGTATGAAGGTAGAGATGAGGTTATGGTTGTTTCTTGATGTTCCCGAACTCCAGGGCTGGGGCTGTGATCCGTTGATCTTTCGCCGTGTTCTTTGTAGACCGGGTTATTGCGATATAGAGATGGAGATGAGGTGTACCGATTGTTTCTTAGGGTTCCCGAATTCAAAGGCTGGGGCAGTAATCAGTTGTTCTTTCTGGGTCCAATCCTGTTAAAAGATCTGGTCCCACAGGTTTAAAATCCCAATTGTTTCCCCAAGTGTCTGTGCACCTTTAGACAATGAGCTCCCCCTTACCCCTCCACATCTTAATTCTAAAACGTAACTTTTAATTATATTGGTTAAAATCAAAAAGGTGATTAAAAGCCAAGCAATGTTAAAATCCACTGTGAAATCCTGTTTGCAAAGCCCTGACGTTTCGCAGAACTTTCTGCTTCTTCAGAGGGATCTTTTCCTCGACCGAGAACCCTGTATCTTTTAAAGATGGGCGCAATTAGGAGGGAGAGACCCAGCCGCTGCGCCCAAATTGGGCGTTTCTATCTTTCTGTTATCTTATTGGTTCAATTTACCCGCGGGAGATACTCAAAGGCGGGAAATGTATGGCTGTAGTGGCTTCCTTTCCTCTTTACCATAGCCACTGCCCAAGCCTGAAGCGGGGTTGTTTGGTACGCATACAGTCCACACTCAAGGTTTCCAAACGGCCAAACATTCCATGACATCCAGGGATATGGTGCAACAAAAATGTTTATTCTTCTTATATCTAACAAATAAATGATTCTCCAATCAACTTAAAGCACAAAATACTTGATATGGAAAATACATATTATGACATGTCTGTATGTCTGTATGTCTGTATGGTCAAAAAACTATACCGCTCCCGCGTCTAGCAAGGACTCCCTCCCGAAGGCCCAACTTCCTGCCTTTATCTTAACACACTTACCACAATACAATGAATAGGCAAGAGGGGGGCCAAAAACTAAGTTACACTAACAACAAATGAATATATCTCAATCAGGTAAATATAAATCATAAAGGTACGTATCTAATATTTCATCATTTACATTAATATTTAATATATTTACACAAATATACATGGAGCTCCATATGTTCGGTCTTTTATACAAATATGTCCAAATCGGCTCTAACATACCGGCCCCTAATTGTTGACTGCACTGAATGCACAACAATTACTTTAAATTCAAACGTAGAGCCAATACACAAAACATTCTATACCAGAGCACTATTACAGTTCGTAGCTATATACAAATATACAAGGTACCATATAGGAAAATAGTCCATAGATCTCAGTCTGAGTTGAAGTGTAAAGGTGTTCAACTTCGAAAAATGTCAAGAGTTTGACGTCCAAAAATGTATGACATCAAAGAATGTAAGAGTACGACATCAACGAATCAGAGGTGCACGTGATTCTAAGATGGAGCACTGTGTGTGTGTGTGTGTGTGTGTCACTCTGTCGCCTCAAGGAGCAGACAGAGTTTATTGATAGGTCTCTGTAAGATATTGGTCTTAGTCTTAACCATGACGCTCCGGACAAGACCTTTGGCCCCTGGCAAAGCCTCCACCACACGCCCCATTAGCCAAGAGTTCCTTGGGGCGGTGTCATCGACGATGACCATGAGGTCACCAGGACTGAAGTTTCTCTTAGTTTTGTTCCACTTGTTCCGCTCCTGCATAAGTGGAAGATACTCCCTGATCCATCTCTTCCAGAAGAGGTCAGTGATATATTGTACTTGCTTCCATCTCCTTCGTGAATATAGGTCGCTTCTCTGGAATAGTCCTGGTGGCAGGACTGGCTTAGCTTTCAGATGAAGCAGATGGTTCGGAGTCAGGGGTTCTAGATCATTAGGGTCATTTGTTACAGTAGTGATTGGTCTGTCGTTCATAATCGCCTCAACTTCACACAAGGCTGTCTGCAAAGCCTCATCATCCAGTACTTGCTCTTTAAGGACTGAATAGAGAATCTTTTTCACCAGTCGGATCAACCTCTCCCATACCCCCCCATGGTGGGCTCCAGAGGGAGGGTTGAATGACCATGTCACTCCTTCCTTCAGTAATTCTTTTTGAATCTTGTTGTGATCCAGCTCTTTCATAGCTTCTCCTAGCTCTGTGTGTTCCAACAAAGTTGGTGCCATTGTCTGTTCTGATACTTGTTACTGGGCCCCTTCGACAAATGAACCTGCGCAGGGCATTGATGCAGGAATCAGTATCCAGATAACTAGCAACTTCAAGATGGACAGCTCGACTCACAAGGCAAGTAAAGATCACACCATACCGCTTCACATGAACGCGGCCTCGCTTCACCTCTATGGGGCCGAAGTAATCTATGCCCACATGAGTGAAAGGCGGCAAATCAGGTGACACCCGATCTTGTGGAAGGTCGGCCATCTTCTGTTCTCCAGCTCTAGCTTGCATCCGCCTGCAAAAGACACAGCTCTTAAGGATCTTCCTTGCTAAAGAGTTGGCACAGGGTATCAATATCGTTGGCGAAGTCTAGAAAGCATGTGACCTCTCCCAGAGTGGCCAACCTGTGCTCATGGATGTGGAGTAAGATCAGTCTAGAGATGTAGGAGTCTTTGGGCAGGATCATAGGATTCTTTAGTTCCGTAGGCATAGCAGCTTTGCTTAACCTTCCTCCTACTCTCAGAATGCCATTGTCAACAATTGGATCAAGCTTACAGATTGAGCCACTTCTCTTGGCACATTGTTTTCCTTTCACAACTAGTGCAATGTCTTGTTTAAAGTGCTGTCGTTGTTCAAATCGAATGATGACCTTTTCTGCTTCATCTAGGTCAAACACAGACAGACTTTCTTTTCCAAACGTCAGTTTCAACTTGTCAATTTGTTCCTTCAGTGAGTTTGTCAGACTCTGATCTGGACCAGTTTGAGAGAGAATTTTCCTTTTCTGGCTTAACTGTAGAAGACGTTTCTTCAGTTTCAGCATCCAGGCAACTGCTTTCTTCAAGCTGTTCCATGTTGAATAGTACTCAATCAGTTTGCTGGTTGGACTCTTTTCTTCCACACTTGTATGGTTTACGATTACGTCTTTTCTCACCTCTGGATCATCCGGAGGGATGGAGCCAAGCTCCTCGGGGACTTTCGGCCATTGAGTTTCTGGTTTCTCCAGGAATTCTGGTCCTTTATGCCATCTCTTTGAGTTCAGGAACATTTCAACGTATAATCCTCTTGAGGCATCATCCGCTGGGTTGTGTTTTGAGTTCAAATACCTCCACTGTTTTGCTTTCGATAGGTCACGGATCATAGCAACCCTATTAGCCACAAAGGTATGGAATCTCTTGGTATCATTGCGGATGTATTTTAGCACAGACTGGCTGTCCGTCCAAAAAGTTGACTCCTCAAGTTCAATCTGGAGCTCCAACTTTAACATCCTGTCCACTCGCACTGCCAATGTTGCTGCAGCAAGTTCCAGTCTGGGGATTGTCATCTGCTTGAGTGGAGTCACCCTTGATTTCCCTAGTATGAATGCAATGTGAACCTTTTCCATACCGTTTGTGAACCTAAGGTAACTTGCCGTGCCATAACCTTGTTCACTTGCATCACCGAAGTGATGCAGCTGTGCCGTCTTGACTTGACCAAAGTTCTCAGGCATCATACACCTGTCTATCTGGAATCTGGAGAGCTGGTCCAGCTCTGAGAGCCATCTCTGCCATGAAATAGTGTTCTTCAGGGATGACTTCGTCCCATCCACACTTTAGCTTGCAGAGCACTTGAAGGATTTGCTTTGCCTTTAATACAAATGGGGCGAGGAAACCTAATGGATCATAAATAGAGCTGACAGTTGAGAGAATACCTCTTCTTGTAAGGGGTCTGTTCTTGACAGTAACTCTGAAGGTAAATGCATCACTTTCAATGTTCCATCGGATTCCAAGTGCTCTTTCAACAGGCAGCTTTTCTCTGTCCAGGTCCAGTTCTTTTATCTGCTTGGCTTTGTGTTCATCAGAGATAGAAGCCAGCACAGTGCGGCTGTTGCTGACCCACTTGGTCAATTTGAACCCACCCTGAGAGCACACATCCCTGAGGTTTTTGTGAGAGCTATGGCTTGTTCTTCTGTGGCCACTGACTTGAGGCAGTCATCAACATAGAAGTTGGACTTGACTGTTTGAATTACTTCTTCATCGTACCTCTCACAGTTGTCTTCTGCAGTCTTTCGCAGTGCAAAGTTTGCACAACTTGGAGAGGATATAGCACCGAAAAGATGTACTGTCATTCTGTACTCCTCCAATCTTTTGTTAGTATCACCATCCGGCCACCATAGGAATCGCAGGAAGTCTAAGTAATCTTCATGGACACGTACTTGATGGAACATTCCTTCGATGTCTGCCATCATGGCAATGTGCTCTTGCCGAAATCTTAGCAAGACTCCTATAAGCGTGTTTGCCAGGTTAGGGCCTTGAAGGAGTTCACTGTTAAGAGATGTACCTTTATAGGATGATGAACAGTCAAACACTACTCGTATCGTTCCTTTGCGCTTATGGTGAACGCCATGGTGTGGTATGTACCATACCTTGCCTTTCTCTCCGAGGAGCTGTTCTTGTGGTACCTTCTCGGCGTAACCTTTTGTTATCATCTCTTCCATGAAGCCTTTGTACTCTGCAGCGTAACCTTTGTCCTTCTTGAACTTCCTGATAATATTTAGAGCCCGCTGCTTTGCCATGTCACGATTGTTTGGCAGGACAACATCCTTTTTGCGAAAGGGCAACGGTAAGTAGTAGTGATGGTCTTTGAGGGTTATGGAACTTGATACGATCTCCATAAACCTATGATCCTCAGCTGACATCTCACTTTTCTCTTCATACCCTCTCTCAGGGAAGTCATGGTTGTACTGATTTACAAGAAGAACCCCCAGGTCGGCAATTGAGATACGATTGGCCATCACCGTAGTGTGCCCAGATTCTTCTGCCATGGTACAATTGTTAAGAGGACCGTTCATCACCCATCCAAAGAGGGTTTTCACTGCATACGGTCCGTTGCCTTGACTATTTATGATTTTCCAGGGTTCCATTGCCTTTGGAGCATTTACGCCAATCAGGAGTTCGACGTCGGCGTCAATTTCCTTCAACTGAACTTCTTTCAGGTATGGCCACCTTTTGAGATCTTTCTGAGTGGGAATGTTCTCTCTTGTCACTGGGATCTTATTTTGGGTGTAGACCTTTGGTAATGCAAGAAATGTGTCACCTTCCACATTGCCAATCTCTAATCCAGATATCTCAAAGCTCTTGGTAGGACTCTCCTGGCCCATTGTGCGTAGCAGAATTTCAGTCTCACTGCCTTTAGCTTGCAACTGCCTCATGAGTCTCTCCGTACAAAATGTTGCTGAGCTACCAGAATCGAGAAATGCATAGGTTAACGTAGACTTGCTTCCATTTGCCATCTTTACTTGAACTGGCACAATCGCAAGTGCACAATCTGTACCGGCCCCGGTATCTTCACCAGCTTCCAGTGAAACAAGAGCACTGCTGACAGTCTCCTCCCGCTTTACTGCTACACCCCTCGTATCTGCCTTCAGAGATCTAAATCCCTCTCTTCCTTCAATGTGCAGGATAGTGGGGTGCTTTCTTTGACATTTCTGACAGGTCATCCTTCTTTTACATTCTTTGCTTAAGTGTCCTCTCATCAAACAGCCAAAACAAAGGCCTTTTGATCTCAGAAACTCAACCTTGGCTTCGTGTGGCTGTGCCTTCACCTGTTGGCAGTCGACCAGGAAATGCTCACCAGCGCAAAATACACATGAGCTACTGGGAGCATCAGAAGGGTAGGTGCCTGGTTTCTTGACTTTGAATGTTTGTTCTTTTAGATGTTTTTCCGAGTCACAATCTGCCAGTACATCTACTGCAGTGGCAAAGCTGCTTCCCCTACTCTTGGACTTGAACTGCTGTTTAAAGTCAGCTTCTGTTTTGGTTTTAAAAAACCTTTTGTTGGTCAGGGGATCTTGGATATCTCCGTACAACGGATCCTGCAGTATTTTTGCCTGTTTTTCCATGAACGTCACAAGGTCACTGAACTGGGCCCTCAGGTGGCGTCTCTCTAAAATATCACATGCTGTAGACCTCCATTTTTCCCTTAGTTTGTAGGGAAGTTTTGAAATGATCAACTTTATGTTGGAGGGAAGATTAAGCTCTTCCATGTTCTGTAGGTCTTGCATAGCGTTACAGCATCCTCTAAGATAGAGTGCATAGCCACCCAGTCCCTTTCCATCATCCGGTTTGATGTGTATCCAGTTCCAAGCTTTTTCCATGTAAGCAGTGGTGACTTTGATTTCATTGCCAAAGTGTTCCTTTAACAACCTCTTAGCCTCTGCATAGCCTCTTCTGGCTTCCATATGCAGACAACTACGGACTAGATCCTTGGGCTGACCAGAGGTGTACTGTTCCAGGTAATAGAGCCTATCCTGGTGGCTGCTTGTCTTATCTTCTATTCCATGCTCAAATGCACGCATAAATGGCCTAAAGTTTAGAGGATCACCGTCAAACATAGGTATCTCCCTAACAGGGAGTGTGGCCTGTTTGTGCTGTAGTTCAAGGAGGTCAGCAATTTCATTCTGCCTTTGCATGACAGTAGTGAGGTTATCATGGCTGGTATTATGGCTGATACCCGCAGTGTTGATTCTGTGTTGATTGCTAGACCTTGATGTTGGCTGCTGAAGGGTGTGGTTTATGACTGTTTTCTGAATAGGTTTTGATGGCTTTGTGGTCGGTTGTTGTAAAACTCTTTGTAGTGGGGTCTTTGGAACTGCAGCTAATGCAGCAAATGCAACAGGTGATGGTTCAGGTTCCTTATAGACCTCGGGTTCCTGGTTCTCAAAATAAGAGTTCATTCCATCTTCTTGGCTTAGAAAATGGGCTGCCACAGAATGGGATTGAGAAGTTGACTCAACACTCTCCAGAACCTTCAGTTTGGCATTATATGCTGCTATGTCCGTTTCCAGTGCCATTTTTTCCATCCTAACATTCAGTTGAGCTTTCTGTTGTTCCAGTTGAGCTTTCTCCAGTTCCAATGCATGCTTGTCCTGTAATGATGCTTGGCGAGCTAGTAGAGCTGCTCGTTCTGCCTCAGCTTTTAGGCGTGCAGAGGACACTGAGGAAGCAGTTTTAGAAGACTTCGTTTTACTTGATGTTTTTGACACATTGGAAATGCTGTCGTGTGGTTCAATGAGCGTTTGTGGCTCGATTTCAGCTTTTTTCCATATTTCCACCTCTTTCAGGAAATGTTCATAAGTTCTCATTCTTGGTTGATAATAGTTAATGCTCTCCTGTTCGTGTTCCTCCTCTGTGACCAGCTCTAGCACAGAATTATGAGCATTCTTAAAGTCATTGAGAACAGCATGGAATGCTTCGAGACTCTCATCCACAGTTTCAATGTTTCCTCCATCAACAAGAAGGGCTTTTATTTCATTCATTTTGCGTGTACATACTCCAAGTTTGCCTCTCCGGGCTGCATAGAGTGAATTTAGATGCTCCTCTGCCCTCTCCAGTGGAGTCTTATTTGGGATTTCATCCTCCATCATTCACTTTTAGTTCACTCAATTTACAATGATACAGTTGTTGGTTTTTGATTGTTAAACGTAATGCCCCTTTAGACCTCCTTTAATGCTTTAAAACACAGTCCTCCATTTCAGCATATTGACCCATTTGAATTGAACATGTGCAAGTTCGGCATTTTAGATGCGTTTTAAACATTTCATCCCATTATAAGTTGTCCCTTTAATGAAGTTTAAACACGCAGTATCTTTAGATCGCATTCGTTGCGTTGATGCATTGCATTTCCACTTTAGGCCAAATATTAGACATAAGATTAGGCTACATTGTGCGTAGGATCTCAGTGTTTCCCAAACTTAAACTTCTTAATTGTTTTCACAACGCTGTGTTTTGAATTCCATTCCCAAGTTTATCAAACATTCCAATTAAAAGCACATTTGCGCTTCCATAATATGCATGATCAAATGATCGCATTGAACAGGGCAGCTCATTCATTCGCAGTGGTTACTCACGGCTGGCGAATTCTAGGAGTTCAAATCCTTCCAAGCGAGCTGTCCTTACCATCCGAATGCAATTACAAATAGAACAATATCCAGCGCGTGTCCGAACCGGAGATTTCCTTCCGATAGTAATCCTTCACGGAGTTTTTTGACTTGAATGTAGTGGCTTCCTTTCCTCTTTACCATAGCCACTGCCCAAGCCTGAAGCGGGGTTGTTTGGTACGCATACAGTCCACACTCAAGGTTTCCAAACGGCCAAACATTCCATGACATCCAGGGATATGGTGCAACAAAAATGTTTATTCTTCTTATATCTAACAAATAAATGATTCTCCAATCAACTTAAAGCACAAAATACTTGATATGGAAAATACATATTATGACATGTCTGTATGTCTGTATGGTCAAAAAACTATACCGCTCCCGCGTCTAGCAAGGACTCCCTCCCGAAGGCCCAACTTCCTGCCTTTATCTTAACACACTTACCACAATACAATGAATAGGCAAGAGGGGGGGCCAAAAACTAAGTTACACTAACAACAAATGAATATATCTCAATCAGGTAAATATAAATCATAAAGGTACGTATCTAATATTTCATCATTTACATTAATATTTAATATATTTACACAAATATACATGGAGCTCCATATGTTCGGTCTTTTATACAAATATGTCCAAATCGGCTCTAACAATGGCCTTACAAGAGTTTATATGTTGAGCTACTCTTTCTTCTGTTTGCTTTTCCGTTCAGTTTCCAGACTTTGTTCTAAATTAACCTAACGATATTCCCAGTCAGATCTTCTGTCAGCTAAATCTCCTTTGTCATGATAGTCCCTCATTTATCCCTCATTTATCCCAATATTTCCCTCTCTGATACTTTACTTCCCTAACTTTCCCTCCCTATTCTGTCCCCGTCTTGTGACTCTGTTCAATTGTATTACATTTTTCTATTGTTCTGTATTTCCTTAGTTGTTATTTGTAGTTCTATATATGAATACAATTCGATCCCTCCAGCACAATGAGACAAATCAAAGAAATAAAAATTAATAACAGTGTTGGGGGAGAGAAGAGTGAATCAATGTTATATGTTGCTGTGATTCACAAGCGCTATTGCTCTCCCGGTGCGTCCAGATGTGTATGACCCGTGGACAGCGGAGGAGCAACACGCCACCCGGGGAGCAGAAGCCAGCACCTGAGGGCAGTGCTATGCTTGTAGAGGGACAACCCAGGGATGGCACGGGCTAGGGTTAGGTTTTGCATATAAATGTGTTTCGTTTCAACTAGTTCGTTTTACGGTGCACTGGCCTATCTCCTGTTTATCCCTCCCATTTGTGATGATCTAATAGATATACTTTCTCTATTATATTATGACAGACCAGCTAGATCTACTGTGTCTATTATTTGATGACAGACCAGCTAGATCTACTGTCTCTATTCTAATTTGAAAGACCAGGTAGATCTACTGTCTCTATTATATTATGACAGACCAGCTCGATCTACTGTCTCTATTATATTTTGACATACCAGGTAGATCTACTGTCTCTGTTATATTTTGACAGACCTGGTAGATACACTGTCTCTATTATATTATGACAGAGCAGCTAGATCTACTGTCCCTATTATATTATGACAGACCAGCTAGATCTACTGTCCCTATTATATTATGACAGACCAGCTAGATCTACTGTCTCTATGTCTCTATTGTACTATGACAGACCAGCTAGATCTACTGTCTCTATTATACTATGACAGACCAGCTAGATCTACTGTCTCTATTGTATTATGACAGACCAGCTAGATCTACTGTTTCTATTATACTATGACAGACCAGGTAGATCTACTGTCTCTATTATAATATGACAGACCAGCTAGATCTACTGTCTCTATTATATTATGACAGACCAAGTAGATATACTTTCTCTATTATATTATGACAGACCAGCTAGATCTACTGTGTCTATTATTTGATGACAGACCAGCTAGATCTACTGTCTCTATTCTAATTTGAAAGACCAGGTAGATCTACTGTCTCTATTATATTATGACAGACCAGCTCGATCTACTGTCTCTGTTATATTATGACAGACCAGCTAGATCTACTGTCTCTGTTATATTTTGACAGACCTGGTAGATACACTGTCTCTATTATATTATGACAGACCAGCTAGATCTACTGTCCCTATTATATTATGACAGACCAGCTAGATCTACTGTCCCTATTATATTATGACAGACCAGCTAGATCTACTGTCTCTATGTCTCTATTGTACTATTACAGACCAGCTAGATATACTGTCTCTATTATACTATGACAGACCAGGTAGATCTACTGTCTCTATTATATTATGACAGACCAGCTAGATCTACTGTCTCTATTGTATTATGACAGACCAGCTAGATCTACTGTTTCTATTATACTATGACAGACCAGGTAGATCTACTGTCTCTATTATAATATGACAGACCAGCTAGATCTACTGTCTCTATTATATTATGACAGACCAAGTAGATATACTTTCTCTATTATATTATGACAGACCAGCTAGATCTACTGTGTCTATTATTTGATGACAGACCAGCTAGATCTACTGTCTCTATTCTAATTTGAAAGACCAGGTAGATCTACTGTCTCTATTATATTATGACAGACCAGCTCGATCTACTGTCTCTATTATATTTTGACATACCAGGTAGATCTACTGTCTCTGTTATATTATGACAGACCAGCTAGATCTACTGTCTCTGTTATATTTTGACAGACCTGGTAGATCTACTGTCTCTATGTCTCTATTGTACTATGACAGACCAGATAGATCTACTGTCTCTATTATACTATGACAGACCATGTAGATCTACTGTCTCTATTATATTATGACAGACCAGGTAGATCTACTGTCTCTATTATATTATGACAGACCAGATAGATCTACTGTCTCTATTGTATTATGACAGACCAGCTAGATCTACTGTTTCTATTATACTATGACAGACCAGGTAGCTCTACTGTCTCTATTATAATATGACAGACCAGCTAGATCTACTGTCTCTATTATATTATGACAGACCAAGTAGATATACTTTCTCTATTATATTATGACAGACCAGCTAGATCTACTGTCCCTATTATATTATGACAGACCAGCTAGATCTACTGTCCCTATTATATTATGACAGACCTGGTAGATACACTGTCTCTATTATATTATGACAGACCAGCTAGATCTACTGTCTCTATGTCTCTATTGTACTATGACAGACCAGCTAGATCTACTGTCTCTATTATACTATGACAGACCAGGTAGATCTATTGTCTCTATTATATTATGACAGACCAGCTAGATCTACTGTCTCTGTTATATTATGACAGACCTGGCAGATACACTGTCTCTATTATATTATGACAGACCAGCTAGATCTACTGTCCCTATTATATTATGACAGACCAGCTAGATCTACTGTCTCTATGTCTCTATTGTACTATGACAGACCAGCTAGATCTACTGTCTCTATTATACTATGACAGACCAGGTAGATCTACTGTCTCTATTATATTATGACAGACCAGATAGATCTACTGTCTCTATTGTATTATGACAGACCAGCTAGGTCTACTGTTTCTATTATACTATGACAGACCAGGTAGATCTACTGTCTCTATTATAATATGACAGACCAGCTAGATCTACTGTCTCTATTATATTATGACAGACCAAGTAGATATACTTTCTCTATTATATTATGACAGACCAGCTAGATCTACTGTGTCTATTATTTGATGACAGACCAGCTAGATCTACTGTCTCTATTCTAATTTGACAGACCAGGTAGATATACTTTCTCTATTATATTATGACAGACCAGCTAGATCTACTGTCTCTATGTCTCTATTGTACTATGACAGACCAGCTAGATCTACTGTCTCTATTATACTATGACAGACCAGGTAGATCTACTGTCTGTATTATATTATGACAGACCAGCTAGATCTACTGTCTCTGTTATATTATGACAGACCTGGTAGATACACTGTCTCTATTATATTATGACAGACCAGCTAGATTTACTGTCCCTATTATATTATGACAGACCAGCTAGATCTACTGTCTCTGTTATATTATGACAGACCTGGTAGATACACTGTCTCTATTATAATATGACAGACCAGCTAGATCTACTGTCTCTATGTCTCTATTGTACTATGACAGACCAAGTAGATATACTTTCTCTATTATATTATGACAGACCAGCTAGATCTACTGTGTCTATTATTTGATGACAGACCAGCTAGATCTACTGTCTCTATTCTAATTTGACAGACCAGGTAGATATACTTTCTCTATTATATTATGACAGACCAGCTAGATCTACTGTCTCTATGTCTCTATTGTACTATGACAGACCAGCTAGATCTACTGTCTCTATTATATTATGACAGACCCGCAAGATCAACTGTCTCTATTATATTATGACAGACCAGCCAGATCTACTGTCTCTATTATACTATGACAGACCAGCCAGATCTACTGTCTCTATTATACTATGACAGACCAGCTAGATCTACTGCCTATATGTCTCTATTATATTATGACAAACCAGCTCAATCTACTGTCTCTATTATATTATGACAGACCAGCCAGATCTACTGTCTCTATTATACTATGTCAGACCAGCTAGACCTACTGTCTCTATTATATTATGACAGACCAGCTAGATCTACTGCCTATATGTCTCTATTATATTATGACAAACCAGCTCAATCTACTGTCTCTATTATATTATGACAGACCAGCTAGATCTCCTGTCTCTATTATAACATGACAGACCAGCTAGATCTACTGTCTCTATTATATTATGACAGACCAGCTAGATCAACTGTGTCTATTATATTATGACAGACCAGCCAGATCTACTGTCTCTATTATATTATGACAGACCAGCTAGATCTACTGTCTCTATTATATATGACAGACCAGCTAGATCTCCTGTCTCTATTATAACATGACAGACCAGCTAGATCTACTGTCTCTATTATATTATGACAGACCAGCTAGATCAACTGTGTCTATTATATTATGACAGACCAGCCAGATCTACTGTCTCTATTATACTATGTCAGACCAGCCAGATCTACTGTCTCTATTATACTATGTCAGACCAGCTAGATCTACTGTATCTATCATACTATGACAGACCAGCTAGATCAACTGTCTCTATTATATTATGACAGACCAGCCAGATCTACTGTCTCTATTATACTATGTCAGACCAGCTAGATCTACTGTATCTATCATATTATGACAGACCAGCTATATCTACTGTCTCTATTATAATATGACAGACCAGCTTGATCTACTGTCTCTATTATACTATGACAGACCAGCTAGATCTACTGCCTATATGTCTCTATTATATTATGACAAACCAGCTCAATCTACTGTCTCTATTATATTATGACAGACCAGCCAGATCTACTGTCTCTATTATATTATGACAGACCAGCTAGATCTACTGTCTCTATTATATTATGACAGACCAGCTAGATCTATGTCTCTATTATATTATGACAGACCAGCTAGATCTCCTGTCTCTATTATATTATGTCAGACCAGCTAGATCTACTGTCTCTATTATATAATGACAGACCAGCGAGATCTACTGTATCTATCATATTATGTCAGACCAGCTAGACCTACTGTCTCTATTATATTATGACAGACCAGCTAGATCTACTGTCTCTATTATATTATGACAGACCAGCTAGATCTACTGTCTCTATTATATTATGACAGACCAGCTAGATCTATGTCTCTATTATATTATGACAGACCAGCTAGATCTCCTGTCTCTATTATATTATGTCAGACCAGCTAGATCTACTGTCTCTATTATATAATGACAGACCAGCGAGATCTACTGTATCTATCATATTATGACAGACCAGCTAGATCTACTGTCTCTATTATATTATGACAGACCAGCGAGATCAACTGTCTCTATTATAATATGACAGACCAGCTTGATCTACTGTCTCTATTATACTATGACAGACCAGCTAGATCTACTGTCTCTATTATATTATGACAAACCAGCTCAATCTACTGTCTCTATTATATTATGACAGACCAGCCAGATCTACTGTCTCTATTATACTATGTCAGACCAGCTTGACCTACTGTCTCTATTATAACATGACAGACCAGCTAGATCTACTGTCTCTATTATATTATGACAGACCAGCTAGATCAACTGTCTCTATTATATTATGACAGACCAGCTAGATCTACTGTCTCTATTATATAATGACAGACCAGCGAGATCTACTGTATCTATCATATTATGACAGACCAGCTAGATCTCCTGTCTCTATTATATTATGACAGACCAGCGAGATCAACTGTCTCTATTATAATATGACAGACCAGCTTGATCTACTGTCTCTATTATACTATGACAGACAAGCTAGATCTACTGCCTATATGTCTCTATTATATTATGACAAACCAGCTCAATCTACTGTCTCTATTATATTATGACAGACCAGCCAGATCTACTGTCTCTATTATACTATGTCAGACCAGCTTGACCTACTGTCTCTATTATAACATGACAGACCAGCTAGATCTACTGTCTCTATTATATTATGACAGACCAGCTAGATCAACTGTGTCTATTATATTATGACAGACCAGCGAGATCAACTGTCTCTATTATAATATGACAGACCAGCTTGATCTACTGTCTCTATTATACTATGACAGACAAGCTAGATCTACTGCCTATATGTCTCTATTATATTATGACAAACCAGCTCAATCTACTGTCTCTATTATATTATGACAGACCAGCCAGATCTACTGTCTCTATTATACTATGTCTCTATTATAACAGACCAGCTAGATCTACTGTCTCTATTATATTATGACAGACCAGCTAGATCTACTGTCTTGACAGACCAGCTAGATCAACTGTGTCTATTATATTATGACAGACCAGCCAGATCTACTGTCTCTATTATACTATGACAGACCAGCTAGATCTACTGCCTCTATGTCTCTATTATATTATGACAAACCAGCTCGATCTACTGTCTCTATTATATTATGACAGACCAGCCAGATCTACTGTCTCTATTATACTATGACAGACCAGCTAGATCTACTGCCTATATGTCTCTATTATATTATGACAAACCAGCTCCATCTACTGTCTCTATTATATTATGACAGACCAGCCAGATCTACTGTCTCTATTATACTATGTCAGACCAGCTAGATCTACTGTATCTATCATATTATGACAGACCAGCTAGATCTACTGTCTCTATTATATTATGACAGACCAGCTAGATCTACTGTCTCTATTATATTATGACAGACCAGCGAGATCTACTGTATCTATCATATTATGACAGACCAGCTAGATCTACTGTCTCTATTATATTATGACAGACCAGCGAGATCTACTGTCTCTATTATAACATGACAGACCAGCTCGATCTACTGTCTCTATTATATTATGACAGACCAGCTAGATCTACTGTCTCTATTATAACATGACAGACCAGCGAGATCTACTGTCTCTATTATATTATGACAGACCAGCCAGATCTACTGTCTCTATTATACTATGACAGACCAGCTAGATCTACTGCCTCTATGTCTCTATTATATTATGACAGACCAGCGAGATCTCCTGTCTCTATTATATTATGTCAGACCAGCTAGATCTCCTGTCTCTATTATATTATGTCAGACCAGCTAGACCTACTGTCTCTATTATATTATGTCAGACCAGCTAGATCTACTGTCTCTATTATATTATGACAGACCAGCTAGATCTCCTGTCTCTATTATATTATGACAGACCAGCAAGATCTACTGTATCTATCATATTATGACAGACCAGCTAGATCAACTGTCTCTATTATATTATGACAGACCCGCAAGATCAACTGTCTCTATTATATTATGACAGACCAGCCAGATCTACTGTCTCTATTATACTATGACAGACAAGCCAGATCTACTGTCTCTATTATACTATGTCAGACCAGCTAGATCTACTGTATCTATCATATTATGACAGACCAGCTAGATCTACTGTCTCTATTATAATATGACAGACCAGCTAGATCTACTGTCTCTATTATAATATGACAGACCAGCTTGATCTACTGTCTCTATTATACTATGACAGACCAGCTAGATCTACTGCCTATATGTCGCTATTATATTATGACAGACCAGCGAGATCTCCTGTCTCTATTATATTATGACAGACCATCTAGATCTCCTGTCTCTATTATATTATGACAGACCAGCTAGATCTCCTGTCTCTATTACATTATGTCAGACCAGCTAGATCTACTGTCTCTATTATATTATGACAGACCAGCGAGATCTACTGTATCTATCATATTATGACAGACCAGCTAGATCTACTGTCTCTATTATATTATGACAGACCAGCTAGATCTACTGTCTCTATTATAACATGACAGACCAGCTCGATCTACTGTCTCTATTATATTATGACAGACCAGCGAGATCTACTGTCTCTATTATATTATGACAGACCAGCCAGATCTACTGTCTCTATTATACTATGACAGACCAGCA
Source organism: Oncorhynchus keta (assembly GCF_023373465.1). Lineage (NCBI taxonomy): Eukaryota > Metazoa > Chordata > Actinopteri > Salmoniformes > Salmonidae > Oncorhynchus > Oncorhynchus keta. Next base: position 47,647,334 of record NC_068440.1, on the reverse strand, counting down.
AGATCTACTGTCTCTATTATACTATGACAGACCAGCTAGATCTACTGCCTATATGTCTCTATTATATTATGACAGACCAGCCAGATCTACTGTCTCTATTATACTATGTCAGACCAGCTAGACCTACTGTCTCTATTATATTATGACAGACCAGCTAGATCTACTGTCGCTATTATAACATGACAGACCAGCGAGATCTACTGTCTCTATTATATTATGACAGACCAGCCAGATCTACTGTCTCTATTATATTATGACAGACCAGCTAGATCTACTGTCTCTATTATAACATGACAGACCTGCTAGATCTACTGTCTCTATTATATTATGACAGACCAGCTAGATCAACTGTGTCTATTATATTATGACAGATAAAGCCAGATCTACTGTCTCTATTATACTATGACAGACCAGCTAGATCTACTGCCTATATGTCTCTATTATATTATGACAAACCAGCTCGATCTACTGTCTCTATTACATGACAGACCAGCTAGATCTACTTTCCCTATTAAAACATGAGAGACGAGCTAGATCTACTGTCTATATTATACTATGACAGACCAGCTAGATCAACTGTCTCTATTATATTATGACAGACCAGCCAGATCTACTGTCTCTATTATACTATGACAGACCAGCAAGATCAACTGTCTCTAATATATTATGACAGACCAGCAAGATCTACTGTCCCTATTAAAACATGAGAGACGAGCTAGATCAACTGTCTCTATTATATTATGACAGACCCGCAAGATCAACTGTCTCTATTATATTATGACAGACCAGCCAGATCTACTGTCTCTATTATACTATGACAGACCAGCCAGATCTACTGTCTCTATTATACTATGTCAGACCAGCTAGATCTACTGTATCTATCATATTATGACAGACCAGCTAGATCTACTGTCTCTATTATATTATGACAGACCAGCCAGATCTACTGTCTCTATTATAATATGACAGACCAGCTTGATCTACTGTCTCTATACTATGACAGACCAGCTAGATCTACTGCCTATATGTCTCTATTATATTATGACAAACCAGCTCAATCTACTGTCTCTATTATATTATGACAGACCAGCCAGATCTACTGTCTCTATTATACTATGTCAGACCAGCTAGACCTACTGTCTCTATTATATTATGTCAGACCAGCTAGATCTACTGTCTCTATTATATTATGACAGACCAGCTAGATCTCCTGTCTCTATTATATTATGACAGACCAGCAAGATCTACTGTATCTATCATATTATGACAGACCAGCTAGATCAACTGTCTCTATTATATTATGACAGACCCGCAAGATCAACTGTCTCTATTATATTATGACAGACCAGCCAGATCTACTGTCTCTATTATACTATGTCAGACCAGCTAGATCTACTGTATCTATCATATTATGACAGACCAGCTAGATCTACTGTCTCTATTATATTATGACAGACCAGCCAGATCTACTGTCTCTATTATAATATGACAGACCAGCTTGATCTACTGTCTCTATTATACTATGACAGACCAGCTAGATCTACTGCCTATATGTCTCTATTATATTATGACAAACCAGCTCAATCTACTGTCTCTATTATATTATGACAGACCAGCCAGATCTACTGTCTCTATTATATTATGACAGACCAGCGAGATCTACTGTCTCTATTATATTATGACAGACCAGCCAGATCTACTGTCTCTATTATACTATGACAGACCAGCTCGATCTACTGTCTCTATTACATGACAGACCAGCTAGATCTACTGTCCCTATTAAAACATGAGAGACGAGCTAGATCTACTGTCTATATTATACTATGACAGACCAGCTAGATCTCCTGTCCCTATTAAAACATGAGAGACGAGCTTGATCTACTGTCTATATTATACTATGACAGACGAGCTAGATCAACTTTCTCTATTATATTATGACAGACCCGCAAGATCAACTGTCTCTATTATATTATGACAGACCAGCCAGATCTACTGTCTCTATTATACTATGACAGACCAGCCAGATCTACTGTCTCTATTATACTATGACAGACCAGCTAGATCTACTGCCTATATGTCTCTATTATATTATGACAAACCAGCTCAATCTACTGTCTCTATTATATTATGACAGACCAGCCAGATCTACTGTCTCTATTATATTATGACAGACCAGCTAGATCTACTGCCTATATGTCTCTATTATATTATGACAAACCAGCTCAATCTACTGTCTCTATTATATTATGTCAGACCAGCTAGACCTACTGTCTCTATTATATTATGACAGACCAGCTAGATCTACTGCCTATATGTCTCTATTATATTATGACAAACCAGCTCAATCTACTGTCTCTATTAGATTATGACAGACCAGCTAGATCTCCTGTCTCTATTATAACATGACAGACCAACTAGATCTACTGTCTCTATTATATTATGACAGACCAGCTAGATCAACTGTGTCTATTATATTATGACAGACCAGCCAGATCTACTGTCTCTATTATACTATGTCAGACCAGCCAGATCTACTGTCTCTATTATACTATGTCAGACCAGCTAGATCTACTGTATCTATCATACTATGACAGACCAGCTAGATCAACTGTCTCTATTATATTATGACAGACCAGCCAGATCTACTGTCTCTATTATATTATGACAGACCAGCGAGATCTACTGTCTCTATTATATTATGACAGACCAGCCAGATCTACTGTCTCTATTATACTATGACAGACCAGCTCGATCTACTGTCTCTATTACATGACAGACCAGCTAGATCTCCTGTCCCTATTAAAACATGAGAGACGAGCTAGATCTACTGTCTATATTATATTATGACAGACCAGCTAGATCTCCTGTCTATATTATACTATGACAGACCAGCTAGATCAACTGCCTCTATTATATTATGACAGACCAGCTAGATCTACTGTCTCTATTATATTATGACAGACCAGCCAGATCTACTGTCTCTATTATACTATGACAGACCAGCCAGATCTACTGTCTCTATTATACTATGACAGACCAGCTAGATCTACTGCCTATATGTCTCTATTATATTATGACAAACCAGCTCAATCTACTGTCTCTATTATATTATGACAGACCAGCTAGATCTCCTGTCTCTATTATAACATGACAGACCAGCTAGATCTACTGTCTCTATTCTATTATGACAGACCAGCTAGATCAACTGTGTCTATTATATTATGACAGACCAGCCAGATCTACTGTCTCTATTATACTATGACAGACCAGCTAGATCTACTGTCTCTATCATACTATGACAGACCAGCTAGATCAACTGTCTCTATTATATTATGACAGACCAGCCAGATCTACTGTCTCTATTATACTATGTCAGACCAGCTAGATCTACTGTATCTATCATATTATGACAGACCAGCTAGATCTACTGTCTCTATTATAACTATGACAGACCAGCTAGATCTACTGTCTCTATTATATTATGACAGACCAGCTAGATCTACTGTCTCTATTATATTATGACAGACCAGCTAGATCTACTGTCTCTATTATATTATGACAGACCAGCTAGATCTACTGTCTCTATTATATTATGACAGACCAGCTAGATCTACTGTCTCTATTATATTATGACAGACCAGCTAGATCTACTGCCTCTATGTCTCTATTATAACATGACAGACCAGCTAGATCTACTGTCTCTATTATATTATGACACACCAGCTCGATCTACTGTCTCTATTATACTATGTCAGACCAGCTAGATCTCCTGTCTCTATTATATTATGACAGACCAGATAGATCTACTGTCTCTATTATATTATGACAGACCAGCTAGATCTACTGTCTCTATTATAACATGACAGACCAGCAAGATCTACTGTCTCTATTATATTATGACAAACCAGCTCGATCTACTGTATCTATCATATTATGACAGACCAGCTAGATCTACTGTCTCTATTATATTATTACAGACCAGCCAGATCTACTGTCTCTATTATACTATGTCAGACCAGCTAGATCTACTGTCTCTATCATATTATGACAGACCAGCTAGATCTACTGTCTCTATTATATTATGACAGACCAGCTAGATCTACTGTCTCTATTATATTATGACAGACCAGCTAGATCTACTGTCTCTATTATAATATGACAGACCAGCTTGATCTACTGTCTCTATTATACTATGACAGACCAGCTAGATCTACTGCCTATATGTCTCTATTATATTATGACAAACCAGCTCAATCTACTGTCTCTATTATATTATGACAGACCAGCCAGATCTACTGTCTCTATTATACTATGTCAGACCAGCTAGACCTACTGTCTCTATTATAACATGACAGACCAGCTAGATCTACTGTCTCTATTATATTATGACAGACCAGCTAGATCTACTGTGTCTATTATATTATGACAGACCAGCTAGATCTACTGTCTCTATTATATTATGACAGACCAGCGAGATCAACTGTCTCTATTATAATATGACAGACCAGCTAGATCTACTGTCTCTATCATATACTATGACAGACCAGCTAGATCTACTGTCTCTATTATATTATGACAGACCAGCGAGATCAACTGTCTCTATTATAATATGACAGACCAGCTTGATCTACTGTCTCTATTATACTATGACAGACCAGCTAGATCTACTGCCTATATGTCTCTATTATATTATGACAAACCAGCTCAATCTACTGTCTCTATTATATTATGACAGACCAGCCAGATCTACTGTCTCTATTATACTATGTCAGACCAGCTTGACCTACTGTCTCTATTATAACATGACAGACCAGCTAGATCTACTGTCTCTATTATATTATGACAGACCAGCTAGATCAACTGTGTCTATTATATTATGACAGACCAGCCAGATCTACTGTCTCTATTATACTATGACAGACCAGCTAGATCTACTGCCTCAATGTCTCTATTATATTATGAAAACCAGCTCTGATCTACTGTCTCTATTACATGACAGACCAGCCAGATCTACTGTCTCTATTATACTATGACAGACCAGCTAGATCTACTGCCTATATTATAATATGACAGACCAGCTTGATCTACTGTCTCTATTATACTATGACAGACCAGCTAGATCTACTGCCTATATGTCTCTATTATATTATGACAAACCAGCTCAATCTACTGTCTCTATTATATTAAGACAGACCAGCCAGATCTACTGTCTCTATTATACTATGTCAGACCAGCTAGACCTACTGTCTCTATTATAACATGACAGACCAGCTAGATCTACTGTCTCTATTATATTATGACAGACCAGCTAGATCTACTGTCTCTATATATTATGACAGACCAGCTAGATCTCCTGTCTCTATTATATTATGACAGACCAGCTAGATCTACTGTCTCTATTATATTATGACAGACCAGCTAGATCTACTGTCTCTATTATATTATGACAGACCAGCTAGATCTACTGTCTCTATTATATTATGACAGACCAGCTAGATCTACTGTCTCTATTATACTTATGACAGACCAGCTAGATCTACTGTCTCTATTATATTATGACAGACCAGCTAGATCTACTGTCTCTATTATATTATGACAGACCAGCTAGATCTACTGTCTCTATTATATTATGACAGACCAGCCAGATCTACTGTCTCTATTATACTATGACAGACCAGCTAGATCTACTGTCTCTATTATATTATGACAGACCAGCTAGATCTACTGTCTCTATTATACATGACAGACCAGCCAGATCTACTGTCTCTATTATACTATGACAGACCAGCTAGATCTACTGTCTCTATTATATTATGACAGACCAGCTTGATCTACTGTCTCTATTATACTATGACAGACCAGCTAGATCTACTGCCTATATGTCTCTATTATATTATGACAAACCAGCTCAGATCTACTGTCTCTATTATATTATGACAGACCAGCCAGATCTACTGTCTCTATTATACTATGACAGACCAGCTAGATCTACTGTCTCTATTATATTATGACAGACCAGCTAGATCTACTGTCTCTATTATATTATGACAGACCAGCTAGATCTACTGTCTCTATTATATTATGACAGACCAGCTAGATCTACTGTCTCTATTATATTATGACAGACCAGCTAGATCTACTGTCTCTATTATATAATGACAGACCAGCGAGATCTACTGTCTCTATCATATTATGACAGACCAGCTAGATCTACTGTCTCTATTATATTATGACAGACCAGCTAGATCTACTGTCTCTATTATAATATGACAGACCAGCTTGATCTACTGTCTCTATTATACTATGACAGACCAGCTAGATCTACTGCCTATATGTCTCTATTATATTATGACAGACCAGCCAGATCTACTGTCTCTATTATACTATGTCAGACCAGCTAGACCTACTGTCTCTATTATAACATGACAGACCAGCTAGATCTACTGTCTCTATTATATTATGACAGACCAGCTAGATCAACTGTGTCTATTATATTATGACAGACCAGCCAGATCTACTGTCTCTATTATACTATGTCAGACCAGCTAGACCTACTGTCTCTATTGTATTATGACAGACCAGCTAGATCTCCTGTCTCTATCATACTATGACAGACCAGCCAGATCTACTGTCTCTATTATACTATGACAGACCAGCTAGATCTACTGTCTCTATTATATTATGACAGACCAGCTCCATCTACTGTCTCTATTATATTATGACAGACCAGCTCCATCTACTGTCTCTATTATATTATGACAGACCAGCCAGATCTACTGTCTCTATTATACTATGTCAGACCAGCTAGATCTACTGTCTCTATTATATTATGACAGACCAGCTCTACTGTCTCTATCATATTATGACAGACCAGCTAGATCTACTGTCTCTATTATATTATGACAGACCAGCGAGATCTACTGTATCTATCATATTATGACAGACCAGCTAGATCTACTGTCTCTATTATACTATGACAGACCAGCTAGATCTACTGCCTATATGTCTCTATTATATTATGACAAACCAGCTCAATCTACTGTCTCTATTATATTATGACAGACCAGCCAGATCTACTGTCTCTATTATACTATGTCAGACCAGCTAGACCTACTGTCTCTATTATAACATGACAGACCAGCTAGATCTACTGTCTCTATTATATTATGACAGACCAGCTAGATCTACTGTCTCTATTATATTATGACAGACCAGCTAGATCTACTGTCTCTATTATATTATGACAGACCAGCTAGATCTACTGTCTCTATTATATTATGTCAGACCAGCTAGATCTACTGTCTCTATTATATAATGACAGACCAGCGAGATCTACTGTATCTATCATATTATGACAGACCAGCTAGATCTACTGTCTCTATTATATTATGACAGACCAGCGAGATCAACTGTCTCTATTATAATATGACAGACCAGCTTGATCTACTGTCTCTATTATACTATGACAGACCAGCTAGATCTACTGCCTATATGTCTCTATTATATTATGACAAACCAGCTCAATCTACTGTCTCTATTATATTATGACAGACCAGCCAGATCTACTGTCTCTATTATACTATGTCAGACCAGCTAGACCTACTGTCTCTATTATAACATGACAGACCAGCTAGATCTACTGTCTCTATTATATTATGACAGACCAGCTAGATCTACTGTCTCTATTATATTATGACAGACCAGCCAGATCTACTGTCTCTATTATATTATGACAGACCAGCTAGATCTACTGTCTCTATTATTATGACAGACCAGCTAGATCTACTGTCTCTATTATATTATGACAGACCAGCTAGATCTACTGTCTCTATTATACTATGACAGACCAGCTAGATCTACTGTCTCTATTATACTATGACAGACCAGCTAGATCTACTGCCTATATGTCTCTATTATATTATGACAAACCAGCTCAATCTACTGTCTCTATTATATTATGACTGACCAGCCAGATCTACTGTCTCTATTATACTATGACAGACCAGCTAGATCTACTGTATCTATCATATTATGACAGACCAGCTAGATCTACTGTCTCTATTATATTATGACAGACCAGCTAGATCTACTGTCTCTATTATATTATGACAGACCAGCTAGATCTACTGTCTCTATTATATTATGACAGACCAGCTAGATCTACTGTCTCTATTATATTATGACAGACCAGCTAGATCTACTGTCTCTATTATATTATGACAGACCAGCGAGATCTACTGTATCTATCATATTATGACAGACCAGCTAGATCTACTGTCTCTATTATATTATGACAGACCAGCTAGATCTACTGTCTCTATTATAACATGACAGACCAGCTAGATCTACTGTCTCTATTATATTATGACAGACCAGCTAGATCTACTGTCTCTATTATAACATGACAGACCAGCGAGATCTACTGTCTCTATTATATTATGACAGACCAGCCAGATCTACTGTCTCTATTATACTATGACAGACCAGCTAGATCTACTGCCTCTATGTCTCTATTATATTTTGACAGACCAGCCAGATCTACTGTCTCTATTATATTATGACAGACCAGCTAGATCTACTGTCTCTATTATAACATGACAGACCAGCTAGATCTACTGTCTCTATTATATTATGACAGACCAGCTAGATCAACTGTCTCTATTATATTATGACAGACCAGCCAGATCTACTGTCTCTATTATACTATGACAGACCAGCTAGATCTACTGCCTATATGTCTCTATTATATTATGACAAACCAGCTCGATCTACTGTCTCTATTATATTATGACAGACCAGCTAGATCTACTGTCCCTATTAAAACATGAGAGACCAGCTAGATCTACTGTCTATATTATACTATGACAGACCAGCTAGATCTACTGTCTCTATTATATTATGACAGACCAGCCAGATCTACTGTCTCTATTATACTATGACAGACCAGCAAGATCAACTGTCTCTAATATATTATGACAGACCAGCAAGATCTACTGTCCCTATTAAAACATGACAGACCAGCTAGATCTACTGTCTCTATTATATTATGACAGACCAGCAAGATCTACTGTATCTATTATATTATGACAGACCAGCTAGATCAACTGTCTCTATTATATTATGACAGACCAGCTAAGATCAACTGTCTCTATTATATTATGACAGACCAGCCAGATCTACTGTCTCTATTATACTATGACAGACCAGCTAGATCTACTGTCTCTATTATAACATGACAGACCAGCTAGATCTACTGTCTCTATTATATTATGACAGACCAGCTAGATCTACTGTGTCTATTATATTATGACAGACCAGCCAGATCTACTGTCTCTATTATACTATGACAGACCAGCTAGATCTACTGCCTCAATGTCTCTATTATATTATGAAAACCAGCTCGATCTACTGTCTCTATTACATGACAGACCAGCCAGATCTACTGTCTCTATTATACTATGACAGACCAGCTAGATCTACTGTCTCTATTATATTATGACAGACCAGCCAGATCTACTGTCTCTATTATACTATGACAGACCAGCAAGATCAACTGTCTCTATTATATAATGACAGACCAGCGAGATCTACTGTATCTATCATATTATGACAGACCAGCTAGATCTACTGTCTCTATTATATTATGACAGACCAGCGAGATCAACTGTCTCTATTATAATATGACAGACCAGCTTGATCTACTGTCTCTATTATACTATGACAGACCAGCTAGATCTACTGCCTATATGTCTCTATTATATTATGACAAACCAGCTCAATCTACTGTCTCTATTATATTATGACAGACCAGCCAGATCTACTGTCTCTATTATACTATGTCAGACCAGCTAGATCTACTGTATCTATCATATTATGACAGACCAGCTAGATCTCCTGTCTCTATTATATTATGTCAGACCAGCTAGATCTACTGTCTCTATTATATTATGACAGACCAGCGAGATCTACTGTATCTATCATATTATGACAGACCAGCTAGATCTACTGTCTCTATTATATTATGACAGACCAGCGAGATCTACTGTCTCTATTATATTATGACAGACCAGCTCAATCTACTGTCTCTATTATATTATGACAGACCAGCTAGATCTACTGTCTCTATTATAACATGACAGACCAGCTAGATCTACTGTCTCTATTATATTATGACAGACCAGCCAGATCTACTGTCTCTATTATATTATGACAGACCAGCTAGATCTACTGACAGACCAGCTCTATGTCTCTATTATATTTTGACAGACCACAGATCTACTGTCTCTATTATATTATGACAGACCAGCTAGATCAACTGTGTCTATTATATTATGACAGACCAGCCAGATCTACTGTCTCTATTATACTATGACAGACCAGCTAGATCTACTGCCTCAATGTCTCTATTATATTATGACAAACCAGCTCGATCTACTGTCTCTATTACATGACAGACCAGCTAGATCTACTGTCCCTATTAAAACATGAGAGACGAGCTGGATCTACTGTCTATATTATACTATGACAGACCAGCTAGATCTCCTGTCTCTATTATATTATGACAGAACAGCCAGATCTACTGTCTCTATTATACTTTGACAGACCAGCAAGATCTACTGTATCTATAATATTATGACAGACCATCTAGATCTACTGTCTCTATTATAATATGACAGACCAGCTAGATCAACTTTCTCTATTATATTATGACAGACCAGCAAGATCTACTGTATCTATCATATTATGACAGACCAGCTAGATCAACTGTCTCTATTATATTATGACAGACCCGCAAGATCAACTGTCTCTATTATATTATGACAGACCAGCCAGATCTACTGTCTCTATTATACTATGTCAGACCAGCTTGACCTACTGTCTCTATTATAACATGACAGACCAGCTAGATCTACTGTCTCTATTATATTATGACAGACCAGCTAGATCAACTGTGTCTATTATATTATGACAGACCAGCCAGATCTACTGTCTCTATTATACTATGACAGACCAGCTAGATCTACTGCCTCAATGTCTCTATTATATTATGAAAACCAGCTCGATCTACTGTCTCTATTACATGACAGACCAGCCAGATCTACTGTCTCTATTATACTATGACAGACCAGCTAGATCTACTGTCTCTATTATATTATGACAGACCAGCCAGATCTACTGTCTCTATTATACTATGACAGACCAGCAAGATCAACTGTCTCTATTATATTATGACAGACCAGCAAGATCTACTGTCCCTATTAAAACATGAGACCAGCTAGATCTAGACCAGCTAGATCAGACTGTCTCTATTATATATATGACAGACCAGCTAGATCTACTGTCTCTATTATACTATGACAGACCAGCTTGATCTACTGTCTCTATTATATTATGACAGACCAGCTAGATCTACTGTCTCTATTATATTATGACAGACCAGCTAGATCAACTGTCTCTATTATATTATGACAGACCAGCCAGATCTACTGTCTCTATTATACTATGACAGACCAGCTAGATCTACTCTACTGTCTCTATTATATTATGAAAACCAGCTCGATCTACTGTCTCTATTACATGACAGACCAGCCAGATCTACTGTCTCTATTATACTATGACAGACCAGCTAGATCTACTGCCTATATTATAATATGACAGACCAGCTTGATCTACTGTCTCTATTATACTATGACAGACCAGCTAGATCTACTGCCTATATGTCTCTATTATATTATGACAAACCAGCTCAATCTACTGTCTCTATTATATTAAGACAGACCAGCCAGATCTACTGTCTCTATTATACTATGTCAGACCAGCTAGACCTACTGTCTCTATTATAACATGACAGACCAGCTAGATCTACTGTCTCTATTATATTATGACAGACCAGCTAGATCTACTGTCTCTATTATATTATGACAGACCAGCTAGATCTACTGTCTCTATTATACTATGTCAGACCAGCTAGATCTACTGTCTCTATTATATTATGACAGACCAGCTAGATCAACTGTCTCTATTATACTATGACAGACCAGCTAGATCTACTGTCTCTATTATATTATGACAGACCAGCTAGATCTACTGTCTCTATTATATTATGACAGACCAGCTAGATCTACTGTCTCTATTATATTATGACAGACCAGCTCATCTACTGTCTCTATTATACTATGACAGACCAGCTAGATCTACTGTCTCTATTATACTATGACTCTATTATATTATATTATGACAAACCAGCTCAATCTACTGTCTCTATTATATTATGACAGACCAGCCAGATCTACTGTCTCTATTATACTATGTCAGACCAGCTAGATCTACTGTATCTATCATATTATGACAGACCAGCTAGATCTCCTGTCTCTATTATATTATGTCAGACCAGCTAGATCTACTGTCTCTATTATATTATGACAGACCAGCGAGATCTACTGTATCTATCATATTATGACAGACCAGCTAGATCTACTGTCTCTATTATATTATGACAGACCAGCGAGATCTACTGTCTCTATTATAACATGACAGACCAGCTCGATCTACTGTCTCTATTATATTATGACAGACCAGCTAGATCTACTGTCTCTATTATAACATGACAGACCAGCGAGATCTACTGTCTCTATTATATTATGACAGACCAGCCAGATCTACTGTCTCTATTATACTATGACAGACCAGCTAGATCTACTGCCTTTATGTCTCTATTATATTATGACAGACCAGCCAGATCTACTGTCTCTATTATATTATGACAGACCAGCTAGATCTACTGTCTCTATTATAACATGACAGACCAGCTAGATCTACTGTCTCTATTATATTATGACAGACCAGCTAGATCAACTGTGTCTATTATATTATGACAGACCAGCCAGATCTACTGTCTCTATTATACTATGACAGACCAGCTAGATCTACTGCCTCTATGTCTCTATTATATTATGACAAACCAGCTCGATCTACTGTCTCTATTACATGACAGACCAGCTAGATCAACTGTCTCTATTATAATATGACAGACCAGCTTGATCTACTGTCTCTATTATACTATGACAGACCAGCTAGATCTACTGCCTATATGTCTCTATTATATTATGACAGACCAGCCAGATCTACTGTCTCTATTATACTATGACAGACCAGCAAGATCAACTGTCTCTATATATTATGACAGACCAGCAAGATCTACTGTCCCTATTAAAACATGAGAGACCAGCTAGATCAACTGTCTCTATTATATTATGACAGACCAGCAAGATCTACTGTATCTATCATATTATGACAGACCAGCTAGATCTACTGTCTCTATTATATTATGACAGACCAGCAAGATCAACTGTCTCTATTATATTATGACAGACCAGCCAGATCTACTGTCTCTATTATACTATGACAGACCAGCCAGATCTACTGTCTCTATTATACTATGTCAGACCAGCTAGATCTACTGTATCTATCATATTATGACAGACCAGCTAGATCTACTGTCTCTATTATAATATGACAGACCAGCTTGATCTACTGTCTCTATTATACTATGACAGACCAGCTAGATCTACTGCCTATATGTCTCTATTATATTATGACAAACCAGCTCGATCTACTGTCTCTATTACATGACAGACCAGCTAGATCTACTGTCCCTATTAAAACATGAGAGACGAGCTAGATCTACTGTCTATATTATACTATGACAGACCAGCTAGATCAACTGTCTCTATTATATTATGACAGACCAGCCAGATCTACTGTCTATATTATACTATGACAGACCAGCTAGATCAACTGTCTCTATTATATTATGACAGACCAGCAAGATCTACTGTCCCTATTAAAACATGAGAGACGAGCTAGATCTACTGTCTCTATTATACTATGTCAGACCAGCTAGATCTACTGTATCTATCATATTATGACAGACCAGCTAGATCTACTGTCTCTATTATATTATGACAGACCAGCCAGATCTACTGTCTCTATTATATTATGACAGACCAGCTAGATCTACTGTCTCTATTATAACATGACAGACCAGCTAGATCTACTGTCTCTATTATATTATGACAGACCAGCTAGATCTACTGTGTCTATTATATTATGACAGACCAGCTAGATCTACTGTCTCTATTATAATATGACAGACCAGCTTGATCTACTGTCTCTATTATACTATGACAGACCAGCTAGGTCTACTGCCTATATGTCTCTATTATATTATGACAAACCAGCTCAATCTACTGTCTCTATTATATTATGACAGACCAGCCAGATCTACTGTCTCTATTATACTATGACAGACCAGCTAGATCTACTGCCTATATGTCTCTATTATATTATGACAAACCAGCTCAATCTACTGTCTCTATTATACTATGACAGACCAGCTAGATCTACTGCCTATATGTCTCTATTATATTATGACAAACCAGCTCAATCTACTGTCTCTATTATATTAAGACAGACCAGCCAGATCTACTGTCTCTATTATACTATGTCAGACCAGCTAGACCTACTGTCTCTATTATAACATGACAGACCAGCTAGATCTACTGTCTCTATTATATTATGACAGACCAGCTAGATCTACTGTCTCTATTATATTATGACAGACCAGCTAGATCTCCTGTCTCTATTATATTATGACAGACCAGCTAGATCTACTGTCTCTATTATATAATGACAGACCAGCTAGATCTACTGTATCTATTATATTATGACAGACCAGCTAGATCTACTGTCTCTATTATATTATGACAGACCAGCGAGATCAACTGTCTCTATTATAATATGACAGACCAGCTTGATCTACTGTCTCTATTATACTATGACAGACCAGCTAGATCTACTGCCTATATGTCTCTATTATATTATGACAAACCAGCTCAATCTACTGTCTCTATTATATTATGACAGACCAGCTAGATCAACTGTGTCTATTATATTATGACAGACCAGCCAGATCTACTGTCTCTATTATACTATGACAGACCAGCTAGATCTACTGCCTCAATGTCTCTATTATATTATGAAAACCAGCTCTATCTACTGTCTCTATTACATGACAGACCAGCCAGATCTACTGTCTCTATTATACTATGACAGACCAGCTAGATCTACTGCCTATATGTCTCTATTATATTATGACAAACCAGCTCCATCTACTGTCTCTATTATATTATGACAGACCAGCCAGATCTACTGTCTCTATTATACTATGTCAGACCAGCTAGATCTACTGTATCTATCATATTATGACAGACCAGCTAGATCTCCTGTCTCTATTATATTATGTCAGACCAGCTAGATCTACTGTCTCTATTATATTATGACAGACCAGCGAGATCTACTGTATCTATCATATTATGACAGACCAGCTAGATCTACTGTCTCTATTATATTATGACAGACCAGCGAGATCTACTGTCTCTATTATAACATGACAGACCAGCTCAATCTACTGTCTCTATTATATTATGACAGACCAGCTAGATCTACTGTCTCTATTATAACATGACAGACCAGCGAGATCTACTGTCTCTATTATATTATGACAGACCAGCCAGATCTACTGTCTCTATTATACTATGACAGACCAGCTAGATCTACTGCCTCTATGTCTCTATTATATTTTGACAGACCAGCCAGATCTACTGTCTCTATTTTATTATGACAGACCAGCTAGATCTACTGTCTCTATTATAACATGACAGACCAGCTAGATCTACTGTCTCTATTATATTATGACAGACCAGCTAGATCAACTGTGTCTATTATATTATGACAGACCAGCCAGATCTACTGTCTCTATTATACTATGACAGACCAGCTAGATCTACTGCCTATATGTCTCTATTATATTATGACAAACCAGCTCGATCTACTGTCTCTATTACATGACAGACCAGCTAGATCTACTGTCCCTATTAAAACATGAGAGACGAGCTAGATCTACTGTCTATATTATACTATGACAGACCAGCTAGATCAACTGTCTCTATTATATTATGACAGACCAGCCAGATCTACTGTCTCTATTATACTATGACAGACCAGCAAGATCAACTGTCTCTAATATATTATGACAGACCAGCAAGATCTACTGTCCCTATTAAAACATGAGAGACGAGCTAGATCAACTTTCTCTATTATATTATGACAGACCAGCAAGATCTACTGTATCTATCATATTATGACAGACCAGCTAGATCAACTGTCTCTATTATATTATGACAGACCCGCAAGATCAACTGTCTCTATTATATTATGACAGACCAGCCAGATCTACTGTCTCTATTATACTATGACAGACCAGCCAGATCTACTGTCTCTATTATACTATGTCAGACCAGCTAGATCTACTGTATCTATCATATTATGACAGACCAGCTAGATCTACTGTCTCTATTATAATATGACAGACCAGCTTGATCTACTGTCTCTATTATACTATGACAGACCAGCTAGATCTACTGCCTATATGTCTCTATTATATTATGACAAACCAGCTCAATCTACTGTCTCTATTATATTAAGACAGACCAGCCAGATCTACTGTCTCTATTATACTATGTCAGACCAGCTAGACCTACTGTCTCTATTATAACATGACAGACCAGCTAGATCTACTGTCTCTATTATATTATGACAGACCAGCTAGATCTACTGTCTCTATTATATTATGACAGACCAGCTAGATCTCCTGTCTCTATTATATTATGTCAGACCAGCTAGATCTACTGTCTCTAATATATAATGACAGACCAGCGGGATCTACTGTATCTATCATATTATGACAGACCAGCTAGATCTACTGTCTCTATTATATTATGACAGACCAGCGAGATCAACTGTCTCTATTATAATATGACAGACCAGCTTGATCTACTGTCTCTATTATACTATGACAGACCAGCTAGATCTACTGCCTATATGTCTCTATTATATTATGACAAACCAGCTCAATCTACTGTCTCTATTATATTATGACAGACCAGCTAGATCAACTGTGTCTATTATATTATGACAGACCAGCCAGATCTACTGTCTCTATTATACTATGACAGACCAGCTAGATCTACTGCCTCAATGTCTCTATTATATTATGAAAACCAGCTCTATCTACTGTCTCTATTACATGACAGACCAGCCAGATCTACTGTCTCTATTATACTATGACAGACCAGCTAGATCTACTGCCTATATGTCTCTATTATATTATGACAAACCAGCTCCATCTACTGTCTCTATTATATTATGACAGACCAGCCAGATCTACTGTCTCTATTATACTATGTCAGACCAGCTAGATCTACTGTATCTATCATATTATGACAGACCAGCTAGATCTACTGTCTCTATTATATTATGACAGACCAGCGAGATCTACTGTCTCTATTATAACATGACAGACCAGCTCAATCTACTGTCTCTATTATATTATGACAGACCAGCTAGATCTACTGTCTCTATTATATTATGACAGACCAGCTAGATCTACTGTCTCTATTATATTATGACAGACCAGCTAGATCTACTGTCTCTATTATATTATGACAGACCAGCCAGATCTACTGTCTCTATTATACTATGACAGACCAGCTAGATCTACTGTCTCTATTATATTATGTCAGACCAGCTAGATCTACTGTCTCTATTATATTATGACAGACCAGCTAGATCTACTGTCTCTATCATATTATGACAGACCAGCTAGATCTACTGTCTCTATTATATTATGACAGACCAGCGAGATCTACTGTCTCTATTATAACATGACAGACCAGCTCAATCTACTGTCTCTATTATATTATGACAGACCAGCTAGATCTACTGTCTCTATTATAACATGACAGACCAGCGAGATCTACTGTCTCTATTATATTATGACAGACCAGCCAGATCTACTGTCTCTATTATACTATGACAGACCAGCCAGATCTACTGTCTCTATTATACTATGACAGACCAGCTAGATCTACTGCCTCTATGTCTCTATTATATTTTGACAGACCAGCCAGATCTACTGTCTCTATTTTATTATGACAGACCAGCTAGATCTACTGTCTCTATTATAACATGACAGACCAGCTAGATCTACTGTCTCTATTATATTATGACAGACCAGCTAGATCTACTGTCTCTATTATATTATGACAGACCAGCCAGATCTACTGTCTCTATTATACTATGACAGACCAGCTAGATCTACTATTATGACCTATATGTCTCTATTATATTATGACAAACCAGCTCAGATCTACTGTCTCTATTATATTATGACAGACCAGCTAGATCTACTGTCTCTATTATAACATGACAGACCAGCTAGATCTACTGTCTCTATTATATTATGACAGACCAGCTAGATCTACTATTATGTGATCTCTATTATATTATGACAGACCAGCTCAGATCTACTGTCTCTATTATACTATGACAGACCAGCTAGATCTACTGTCTCTATTATATTATGACAGACCAGCTAGATCTACTGTCTCTATTATATTATGACAAACCAGCTCCATCTACTGTCTCTATTATATTATGACAGACCAGCTAGATCTACTGTCTCTATTATACATGACAGACCAGCCAGATCTACTGTCTCTATTATACTATGACAGACCAGCTAGATCTACTGTCTCTATTATATTATGACAGACCAGCTAGATCTACTGTCTCTATTATATTATGACAGACCAGCCAGATCTACTGTCTCTATTATATTATGACAGACCAGCTAGATCTACTGTATCTATTATATTATGACAGACCAGCTAGATCTACTGTCTCTATTATATTATGACAGACCAGCTAGATCTACTGTCTCTATTATATTATGACAGACCAGCTTGATCTACTGTCTCTATTATACTATGACAGACCAGCTAGATCTACTGTCCTATTATATTATGTCTCTATTATATTATAACACACAGACCAGCTCAGATCTACTGTCTCTATTATATTATGACAGACCAGCTAGATCTACTGTCTCTATTATAACATGACAGACCAGCGAGATCTACTGTCTCTATTATATTATGACAGACCAGCCAGATCTACTGTCTCTATTATATTATGACAGACCAGCCAGATCTACTGTCTCTATTATACTATGACAGACCAGCTAGATCTACTGCCTCTATGTCTCTATTATATTATGACAGACCAGCCAGATCTACTGTCTCTATTATATTATGACAGACCAGCTAGATCTACTGTCTCTATTATAACATGACAGACCAGCTAGATCTACTGTCTCTATTATATTATGACAGACCAGCCAGATCTACTGTCTCTATTATATTATGACAGACCAGCCAGATCTACTGTCTCTATTATACTATGACAGACCAGCAATCTACTGTCTCTATTATATTATGACAGACCAGCTCGATCTACTGTCTCTATTAAAACATGACAGACCAGCTAGATCTACTGTCTATTATAACATGACAGACCAGCTAGATCTACTGTCTCTATTATATTATGACAGACCAGCTAGATCAACTGTCTCTATTATATTATGACAGACCAGCTAGATCTACTGTCTCTATTATATTATGACAGACCAGCTAGATCAACTGTCTCTATTATATTATGACAGACCAGCTAGATCTACTGTCTCTATTATATTATGACAGACCAGCTAGATCTACTGTCTCTATTATACTATGACAGACCAGCTAGATCTACTGCCTATATGTCTCTATTATATTATGACAAACCAGCTCAATCTACTGTCTCTATTATATTATGACAGACCAGCCAGATCTACTGTCTCTATTATATTATGACAGACCAGCTAGATCTACTGTCTCTATTATATTATGACAGACCAGCCAGATCTACTGTCTCTATTATACTATGACAGACCAGCTAGATCTACTGTCTCTATTATACATGACAGACCAGCTAGATCTACTGTCTCTATTATATTATGACAGACCAGCTAGATCTACTGTCTCTATTATATTATGACAGACCAGCTAGATCTCCTGTCTCTATTATAACATGACAGACCAGCTAGATCTACTGTCTATATTATATTATGACAGACCAGCTAGATCTACTGTCTCTATTATATTATGACAGACCAGCGAGATCAACTGTCTCTATTATAACATGACAGACCAGCCAGATCTACTGTCTCTATTATATTATGACAGACCAGCTAGATCTACTGTCTCTATTATATTATGACAAACCAGCTCAATCTACTGTCTCTATTATATTATGACAGACCAGCCAGATCTACTGTCTCTATTATACTATGACAGACCAGCTAGATCTACTGTCTCTATTATATTATGACAGACCAGCCAGATCTACTGTCTCTATTATATTATGACAGACCAGCTAGATCTACTGTCTCTATTATATTATGACAGACCAGCTAGATCTACTGTCTCTATTATATTATGACAGACCAGCTCCATCTACTGTCTCTATTATATTATGACAGACCAGCTAGATCTACTGTCTCTATTATACTATGTCAGACCAGCTAGATCTACTGTATCTATCATATTATGACAGACCAGCTAGATCTACTGTCTCTATTATATTATGACAGACCAGCCAGATCTACTGTCTCTATTATATTATGACAGACCAGCTAGATCTACTGTCTCTATTATAACATGACAGACCAGCTAGATCTACTGTCTCTATTATATTATGACAGACCAGCTAGATCAACTGTCTCTATTATACTATGACAGACCAGCCAGATCTACTGTCTCTATTATATTATGACAGACCAGCTAGATCTACTATCCCTATTAAAACATGAGAGACCAGCTAGATCTACTGTCTCTATTATATTATGACAGACCAGCCAGATCTACTGTATCTATCATACTATGACAGACCAGCTAGATCTACTGTCTCTATCATACTATGACAGACCAGCTAGATCAACTGTCTCTATTATATTATGACAGACCAGCCAGATCTACTGTCTCTATTATACTATGACAGACCAGCCAGATCTACTGTCTCTATTATACTATGACAGACCAGCTAGATCTACTGCCTATATGTCTCTATTATATTATGACAAACCAGCTCAATCTACTGTCTCTATTATATTATGACAGACCAGCTAGATCTCCTGTCTCTATTATACTATGTCAGACCAGCTAGACCTACTGTCTCTATTATATTATGACAGACCAGCTAGATCTACTGTCTCTATTATATTATGACAGACCAGCTAGATCTACTGTATCTATTATATTATGACAGACCAGCTAGATCTACTGTCTCTATTATATCATGACAGACCAGCTAGATCTACTGTCTCTATTATAACATGACAGACCAGCTAGATCTACTGTCTCTATTATATTATGACAGACCAGCTAGATCTACTGTCTCTATTATATTATGACAGACCAGCCAGATCTACTGTATCTATTATATTATGACAGACCAGCTAGATCTACTGTCTCTATTATACTATGACAGACCAGCTAGATCTACTGTCTCTATTATAATTATGACAGACCAGCTCGATCTACTGTCTCTATTATATTATGACAGACCAGCCAGATCTACTGTCTCTATTATATTATGACAGACCAGCCAGATCTACTGTCTCTATTATATTATGACAGACCAGCTCGATCTACTGTCTCT
Source organism: Oncorhynchus keta (assembly GCF_023373465.1). Taxonomy (NCBI): domain Eukaryota; kingdom Metazoa; phylum Chordata; class Actinopteri; order Salmoniformes; family Salmonidae; genus Oncorhynchus; species Oncorhynchus keta. The sequence goes on along the minus strand of NC_068440.1, from coordinate 47,625,677 downwards.
ATTATATTATGACAGACCAGCTAGATCTACTGTCCTATTATAACATGACAGACCAGCTAGATCTACTGTCTCTATTATACTATGACAGACCAGCTAGATCTCCTGTCCCTATTAAAACATGACAGACCAGCTAGATCTACTGTCTATATTATACTATGACAGACCAGCTAGATCTACTGTCTCTATTATAACATCTATTATATTATATTATGACAGACCAGCTAGATCAACTGTCTCTATTATATTATGACAGACCAGCCAGATCTACTGTCTCTATTATACTATGACAGACCAGCTAGATCTACTGTATCTATCATACTATGACAGACCAGCTAGATCAACTGTCTCTATTATATTATGACAGACCAGCCAGATCTACTGTCTCTATTATATGACAGACCAGCTAGATCTACTGTCTCTATTATATTATGACAGACCAGCTTGATTTACTGTCTCTATTATATTATGACAGACCAGCTAGATCTACTGCCTATTATGTCTCTATTATATTATGACAAACCAGCTCAGATCTACTGTCTCTATTATATTATGACAGACCAGCCAGATCTACTGTCTCTATTATACTATGTCAGACCAGCTAGACCTACTGTCTCTATTATATTATGACAGACCAGCTAGATCTACTGTCTCTATTATATTATGACAGACCAGCTAGATCTACTGTCTCTATTATATTATGACAGACCAGCTAGATCTACTGTCTCTATTATATTATGACAGACCAGCCAGATCTACTGTCTCTATTATACTATGTCAGACCAGCTAGATCTACTGTATCTATCATACTATGACAGACCAGCTAGATCAACTGTCTCTATTATATTATGACAGACCAGCCAGATCTACTGTCTCTATTATACTATGTCAGACCAGCTAGATCTACTGTATCTATCATATTATGACAGACCAGCTAGATCTACTGTCTCTATTATAATATGACAGACCAGCTTGATCTACTGTCTCTATTATACTATGACAGACCAGCTAGATCTACTGCCTATATGTCTCTATTATATTATGACAAACCAGCTCAATCTACTGTCTCTATTATATTATGACAGACCAGCCAGATCTACTGTCTCTATTATACTATGTCAGACCAGCTAGACCTACTGTCTCTATTATATTATGTCAGACCAGCTAGATCTACTGTCACTGCTAGCTAGCCAGCTAGCCCCGAATAGCAGCACTGTAGAAATTATTACACTCAACGGAACGACTTGATTAGAGTAGTGCCAAACGCAGCTACTGCTCTATTAGCCTACTTCAGCAGTACTGTATCATTTTAATCATTTTAGTCAATAAGATTCTTGCTACGTAAGCTTAACTTTCTGAACATTCGAGACGTGTAGTCCACTTGTCATTCCAATTTCCTTGCATTAGCGTAGCCTTTTCTGTAGCCTGTCAACTATGTGTCTGTCTATCCCTGTTCTCTCCTCTCTGCACAGACCATACAATCTACGCTCCACACCGCGTGGCCGCGACCACCCTAACCTGGTGGTCCCAGCGCGACAGACCCACGTGGAGTTCCAGGTCTCCGGTATAATATGACAACCAGCCGATCTACTGTCCAACAAGGCAGAGTTCATCTCAGCCTATGCCTCCCTCCAGTCCCTTGATTTTGGCAAACCAGGAAACATGGATCATTACAGATAGACCAGCCAGATCTACTCCTACTGCTACTCTCCTCAGACCAGCCCACGTGTTCTCGCACACCCGAGAGCTACTGGTCAGCGGGGTGGTGGCACCGGGATCCTCATCTCTCCCAAGTGGTCTTTCTGTCTCTTTCTCCCCTTACCCATCTGTCTATTGCCTCCTTTGAATTCCATGCTGTCACAGTTACCAGCCCTTTCAAGCTTAACATCCTTATCATTTATCAGCCCTCCAGGTTCCCTCGGAGAGTTCATCAATGAGCTTGATGCCTTGATAAGCTCCTTTCCTGAGGACGGACCACCTCTCACAGTCTCTGGGCGATATTAACCTCCCCACGTCTACCTTTGACTCATTCCTCTCTGCCTCCTTCTTTCCACTCCTCTCCTCTTTATGACCTCACCCTCTACCTTCCCCCTATACTCACAAGACCAGGCAATACGCTACTGACCTCATCTTTATAGATGCTGTTCTTCCACTAACCTCATTGCAACTCCCCTCCAAGTCTCCGACCACTACCTTGTATCCTTATTATCCCTCTCGCTCTATTATCCAACACTTCCCACACTGCCTCTACTATATGGTATCAGACGCCGTCCCCAACCTTCGCTCTCTCTCCCCAGCTAGATCTACTCCCTCTTCCATCCTATCATCCTTCCCTCTGCTCAAACTTTCTCCAACCTATCTCCTGATTCTGCCTCCAGCTCAACCCTCCTCTCTCCCTTACTGCATCCTTGACTCCCTATGTCCCTATTATCCAGGCCGGCTCAGGTCCTCCCTCCCGCTCCGTGGCTCGACGACTCATTGCGAGCTCTACAGAACAGGGCTCCGGCAGCCTACTGTCTCTATTATGGAGGAAAACCAGCCTCCCTGCGGACCTGGCATCCAGCTTCTACTCCCTCCTCTCTACATTTTCCTCCTCTGTCTCTGCTGCTAAAGCCACTTTCTACCATTCTAAATTCCAAGCATCTGCCTCTAACCCTAGGAAGCTCTTTGCCACCTTCTCCTCCCTCCTGAATCCCCCCTCCCTCCTCCCTCTCTGCAGATGACTTCGTCAACCATTTTGAAAAGAAGGTCGACAGACATCCGATCCTCATTTGCTAAGTCAAACGACACCGCTGGTTCTGCTCACACTGCCCTACCCTATGCTCTGACCTCTTTCTCCCTCTTCTCCAGATGAAATCTTGCGTCTTGTGACGGCCGGCCTACCCAACAACCTGCCCGCTTGACCCTATCCCTGTCTCTCTTCTCCAGACCATTTCCGGAGACCTTCTCCTTACCTCACCTCGCTCATCAACTCATCCCTGACCGCTGGCTCTCCCTCCCGTCTTCAAGAGAGCGAGAGTTGCACCCCTTCTGAAAAACCTACACTCGATCCCTCCGATGTCAACAACTACAGACCAGTATCCCTTCTTCTTTTCAAAACTCTTGAGCGTGCCGTCCTTGGCCAGCTCTACCGCTATCTCTCTCAGAATGACCTTGATCCAAATCAGTCAGGTTTCAAGACTAGTCATTCAACTGAGACTGCTCTTCTCTGTATCACGGAGGCGCTCCGCACTGCTAAAGCTAACTCTCTGTCTCTGCTCTCATCCTTCTGACAGACCTATCGGCTGCCTTTATACTGTGAACCATCAGATCCTCCTCTCCACCCTCTCCGAGTTGGGCATCTCCAGCGCGGCCCACGCTGTTGCGTCAGACCAGCTGATCAGGTCGCTATTATATTATGACAGACAGGTGGCGACCAGCTAGAATCTGTCTCCTCACCACGCGCTCTCTATTATATTATGACAGACCAGCTCTGATCTACTGTCTCTATTATACTATGACAGACCAGCTAGATCACTGGCTCTATTATATTATGACAGACATGGATCTCTGTCCTATTATATTATGACAGACCAGCTAATCTAATCTTTCTCTATTATATTATGACAGACCAGCAAGATGGCTACTGCATCTATCATATTATGACAGACATAGATCAATGTCTCTATGACTTATGACCACCTCAAGCTCAACCTCTAGCAAGACGGAGCTCTGTCTCTATTAAAACATGACAGACCAGGACTACTGTCTCCATGATACTACTGCAGATCAGCTACAACTGCCATATGTCTCTATTATATTATGACAGACCAGCTAATCTACTGTCTCTATTATATTATGACAACCAGCCTGATCTCCTGTCTCTATTATATTATGTGAGACCAGCTAGATCTACTGTCCTCTATTCTATATAATACAGACCAGCGAGATCTACTGTCTCTATCATATTATGACAGACCAGCTAGATCCAGGCACTTGTCTCTATCTATATTATGACAGACCAGCTAGTCTACTGCTATTAAAACATGTGGACGAGCTCTACTGCCTGACACCAGCTGATCCATTATATTATGACAAACCAGCTCAACTACTGTCTCTATTATACTCTAGATCTATAATTATATTGACCAAGATGACAGACCACCAGCTTGATCTACTGTCTCTATTATACTATGACAGACCAGCTAGATCTACTGCTACAATAACATGACAGACCAGCTCTATTATATTATGACAAACCAGCTCAGATCTACTGTCTCTATTATATTATGACAGACCAGCAAGATCAACTGCTCTATTATACTATGACAGACCAGCTGATCAACTGTATCTATTATATTAGGACAGACCAGCCAGATCTACTGTCTCTATTATACTATGACAGACCAGCTAGATCTACTGTCTATATTAATGGTGACAGACCAGTTAGATCAACTGTTATATTATAATATGACAGACCAGCTTGATCTACTGTCTCTATTACACCTGACAGACCAGCTAGATCTACTTCATATGTCTCTATTATATTATGACAAACCAGCTCAATCTACTGTCTCTATTATATTATGACAGACCAGCCAGATCTACTGATTATACTATGTCAGACCAGCTACCTACTGTCTCTATTATATTATGACCAGCTAAACCTATCATATAACCAGACCAGCTGATCTCTGTCTCTATTATAACCAGACCATTATATTATATGTCAGACCAGCTAGATCTACTGTCTCTATTATATTATGACAGACCAGCGAGATCTACTGTATCTATCATATTATGACAGACCAGCTAGATCTACTGTCTCTATTATATTATGACAGACCAGCTAGATCTCCTGGGTTCTATTATATTATGTCAGACC